>NW_026781553.1:47500-256856 GCF_030144855.1 Hypanus sabinus | reverse complement strand
CCTCCGCCAACAGGGAGGAGGTACAGGAGCCTGAAGACACACACTCAGTGATTCAGGAACGGCTTCTTCCCCTCCGCCATCAGGGAGGAGGCACAGGAGCCTGAAGACACACACTCAGTGATTCAGGAACAGCTTCTTCCCCTCCGCCATCAGGGAGGAGGTACAGGAGCCTGAAGACACACACTCAGCGATTCAGGAACAGCCTCTTCCCCTCCGCCATCAGGGAGGAGGTACAGGAGCCTGAAGACACACACTCAGCGATTCAGGAACAGCTTCTTCCCCTCCGCCATCAGGGAGGAGGTACAGGAGCCTGATGACACACACTCAGTGATTCAGGAACAGCCTCTTCCCCTCCGCCATCAGGGAGGAGGTACAGGAGCCTGAAGACACACACTCAGCGATTCAGGAACAGCTTCTTCCCCTCCGCCATCAGGGAGGAGGTACAGGAGCCTGAAGGCACACACTCAGAGATTCAGGAACAGCTGCTTCCCCTCCGCCATCAGGGAGGAGGTACAGGAGCCTGAAGACACACACTCAGCGATTCAGGAACAGCTTCTTCCCCTCCGCCATCAGGGAGGAGGTACAGGAGCCTGAAGACATACACTCAGCGATTCAGGAACGGCTTCTGCCCCTTTGCCATCATGGAGGAGGTACAGGAGCCAGAAGACACACACTCAGCGATTCAGGAACGGCTTCTTCCCCTCCGCCATCAGGGAGGAGGTACAGGAGCCTGAAGACACACACTCAGTGATTCAGGAACAGCTTCTTCCCCTCCGCCATCAGGGAGGAAGTACAGGAGCCTGAAGACACACACTCAGCGATTCAGGAACGGCTTCTTCCCCTCCGCCATCAGGGAGGAGGTACAGGAGCCTGAAGACACACACTCAGCGATTCATGAACGGCTTCTTCCCCTCCGCCATCAGGGAGGAGGTACAGGAGCCTGAAGACATACACTCAGCGATTCAGGAACGGCTTCTGCCCCTTTGCCATCACGGAGGAGGTACAGGAGCCTGAAGACACACACTCAGCGATTCAGGAACAGCTTCTTCCCCTCCGCCATCAGGGAGGAGGTACAGGAGCCTGAAGACACACACTCAGCGATTCAGGAACAGCTTCTTCCCCTCCGCCATCAGGGAGGAGGTACAGGAGCCTGAAGACACACTCTCAGCAATTCAGGAACAGCTTCTTCCCCTCTGCCATCAGGGAAGAGGTACAGGAGCCTGAAGACACACACTCAGCGATTCAGGAACGACTTCTTCCCCTCCGCCATCAGGGAGGAGGTACAGGAGCTTGAAGACATACACTCAGCGATTCAGGAACGGCTTCTGCCCCTTTGCCATCACGGAGGAGGTACAGGAGCCTGAAGACACATACTCAGCGATTCAGGAACAGCTTCTTCCCCTCCGCCATCAGGGAGGAGGTACAGGAGCCTGAAGACACACACTCAGAGATTCAGGAACAGCTTCTTCCCCTCCGCCATCAGGGAGGAGGTACAGGAGCCTGAAGACACACACTCAGCGAATCAGGAACGGCTTCTTCCCCTCCGCCATCAGGGAGGAGGTACAGGAGCCTGAAGACACACACTCAGCGATTCAGGAACGGCTTCTTCCCCTCCGCCATCAGGGAGGAGGTACAGGAGCCTGAAGACACACACTCAGTGATTCAGGAATGGCTTCTTCCCCTCCGCCATCAGGGAGGAGGTACAGGAGCCTGAAGTCACACACTCAGTGATTCAGGAACGGCTTCTTCCCCTCCGCCATCAGGGAGGAGGTACAGGAGCCTGAAGACACACACTCAGCGATTCAGGAATAGCTTCTTCCCCTCCGCCATCAGGGAGGAGGTACAGGAGCCTGAAGACACACACTCAGCGATTCAGGAACGGCTTCTTCCCCTCCGCCATCAGGGAGGAGGTACAGGAGCCTGAAGACACACACTCAGCGATTCAGGAACGGCTTCTTCACCTCCGCCAACAGGGAGGAGGTACAGGAGCCTGAAGACACACACTCAGTGATTCAGGAACGGCTTCTTCCCCTCCGCCATCAGGGAGGAGGCACAGGAGCCTGAAGACACACACTCAGTGATTCAGGAACAGCTTCTTCCCCTCCACCATCAGGGAGGAGGTACAGGAGCCTGAAGACACACACTCAGTGATTCAGGAACAGCTTCTTCCCCTCCGCCATCAGGGAGGAGGTACAGGAGCCTGAAGACACACACTCAGCGATTCAGGAACGGCTTCTGCCCCTTTGCCATCACGGAGGAGGTACAGGAGCCTGAAGACACATACTCAGCGATTCAGGAACAGCTTCTTCCCCTCCGCCATCAGGGAGGAGGTACAGGAGCCTGAAGGCACACACTCAGAGATTCAGGAACAGCTTCTTCCCCTCCGCCATCAGGGAGGAGGTACAGGAGCCTGAAGACACACACTCAGCGATTCAGGAACAGCCTCTTCCCCTCCGCCATCAGGGAGGAGGTACAGGAGCCTGAAGACACACACTCAGTGATTCAGGAACGGCTTCTTCCCCTCCGCCATCAGGGAGGAGGTACAGGAGCCTGAAGACACACACTCAGTGATTCAGGAACAGCTTCTTCCCCTCCACCATCAGGGAGGAGGTACAGGAGCCTGAAGACACACACTCAGTGATTCAGGAACAGCTTCTTCCCCTCCGCCATCAGGGAGGAGGTACAGGAGCCTGAAGACACACACTCAGCGATTCAGGAACGGCTTCTGCCCCTTTGCCATCACGGAGGAGGTACAGGAGCCTGAAGACACATACTCAGCGATTCAGGAACAGCTTCTTCCCCTCCGCCATCAGGGAGGAGGTACAGGAGCCTGAAGGCACACACTCAGAGATTCAGGAACAGCTTCTTCCCCTCCGCCATCAGGGAGGAGGTACAGGAGCCTGAAGACACACACTCAGCGATTCAGGAACAGCCTCTTCCCCTCCGCCATCAGGGAGGAGGTACAGGAGCCTGAAGACACACACTCAGCGATTCAGGAACAGCTTCTTCCCCTCCGCCATCAGGGAGGAGGTACAGGAGCCTGAAGACACACACTCAGTGATTCAGGAACAGCCTCTTCCCCTCCGCCATCAGGGAGGAGGTACAGGAGCCTGAAGACACACACTCAGCGATTCAGGAACAGCTTCTTCCCCTCCGCCATCAGGGAGGAGGTACAGGAGCCTGAAGGCACACACTCAGAGATTCAGGAACAGCTTCTTCCCCTCCGCCATCAGGGAGGAGGTACAGGAGCCTGAAGACACACACTCAGCGATTCAGGAACGGCTTCTTCCCCTCCGCCATCAGGGAGGAGGTACAGGAGCCTGAAGACACACACTCAGTGATTCAGGAACAGCTTCTTCCCCTCCGCCATCAGGGAGGAAGTACAGGAGCCTGAAGACACACACTCAGCGATTCAGGAACGGCTTCTTCCCCTCCGCCATCAGGGAGGAGGTACAGGAGCCTGAAGACACACACTCAGCGATTCAGGAACGGCTTCTTCCCCTCCGCCATCAGGGAGGAGGTACAGGAGCCTGAAGACATACACTCAGCGATTCAGGAACGGCTTCTGCCCCTTTGCCATCATGGAGGAGGTACAGGAGCCTGAAGACACACACTCAGCGATTCAGGAACAGCTTCTTCCCCTCCGCCATCAGGGAGGAGGTACAGGAGCCTGAAGACACACACTCAGCGATTCAGGAACAGCTTCTTCCCCTCCGCCATCAGGGAGGAGGTACAGGAGCCTGAAGACACACACTCAGCAATTCAGGAACAGCTTCTTCCCCTCCGCCATCAGGGAGGAGGTACAGGAGCCTGAAGACACACACTCAGCGATTCAGGAACGACTTCTTCCCCTCCGCCATCAGGGAGGAGGTACAGGAGCTGGAAGACATACACTCAGCGATTCAGGAACGGCTTCTGCCCCTTTGCCATCACGGAGGAGGTACAGGAGCCTGAAGACACATACTCAGCGATTCAGGAACAGCTTCTTCCCCTCCGCCATCAGGGAGGAGGTACAGGAGCCTGAAGACACACACTCAGAGATTCAGGAACAGCTTCTTCCCCTCCGCCATCAGGGAGGAGGTACAGGAGCCTGAAGACACACACTCAGCGATTCAGGAACGGCTTCTTCCCCTCCGCCATCAGGGAGGAGTTACAGGAGCCTGAAGACAGACACTCAGTGATTCAGGAACGGCTTCTTCCCCTCCGCCATCAGGGAGGAGGTACAGGATCCTGAAGTCACACACTCAGTGATTCAGGAACGGCTTCTTCCCCTCCGCCATCAGGGAGGAGGTACAGGAGCCTGAAGACACACACTCAGCGATTCAGGAACGGCTTCTTCCCCTCCGCCATCAGGGAGGAGTTACAGGAGCCTGAAGACAGACACTCAGTGATTCAGGAACGGCTTCTTCCCCTCCGCCATCAGGGAGGAGGTACAGGATCCTGAAGTCACACACTCAGCGATTCAGGAACGGCTTCTTCCCCTCCGCCATCAGGGAGGAGGTACAGGAGCCTGAAGACACACACTCAGTGATTCAGGTACAGCTTCTTCCCCTCCGCCATCAGGGAGGAGGTACAGGAGCCTGAAGACACACACTCAGTGATTCAGGAACAGCTTCTTCCCCTCCGCCATCAGGGAGGAGGTACAGGAGCCTGAAGACACACACTCAGCGATTCAGGAACGGCTTCTGCCCCTTTGCCATCACGGAGGAGGTACAGGAGCCTGAAGACACATACTCAGCGATTCAGGAACAGCTACTTCCCCTCCGCCATCAGGGAGGAGGTACAGGAGCCTGAAGGCACACACTCAGAGATTCAGGAACAGCTTCTTCCCCTCCGCCATCAGGGAGGAGGTACAGGAGCCTGAAGACACACACTCAGCGATTCAGGAACAGCCTCTTCCCCTCCGCCATCAGGGAGGAGGTACAGGAGCCTGAAGACACACACTCAGCGATTCAGGAACAGCTTCTTCCCCTCCGCCATCAGGGAGGAGGTACAGGAGCCTGAAGACACACACTCAGTGATTCAGGAACAGCCTCTTCCCCTCCGCCATCAGGGAGGAGGTACAGGAGCCTGAAGACACACACTCAGCGATTCAGGAACAGCTTCTTCCCCTCCGCCATCAGGGAGGAGGTACAGGAGCCTGAAGGCACACACTCAGAGATTCAGGAACAGCTTCTTCCCCTCCGCCATCAGGGAGGAGGTACAGGAGCCTGAAGACACACACTCAGCGATTCAGGAACAACCTCTTCCCCTCCGCCATCAGGGAGGAGGTACAGGAGCCTGAAGACATACACTCAGCGATTCAGGAACGGCTTCTGCCCCTTTGCCATCATGGAGGAGGTACAGGAGCCTGAAGACACACACTCAGCGATTCAGGAACGGCTTCTTCCCCTCCGCCATCAGGGAGGAGGTACAGGAGCCTGAAGACACACACTCAGTGATTCAGGAACAGCTTCTTCCCCTCCGCCATCAGGGAGGAAGTACAGGAGCCTGAAGACACACACTCAGCGATTCAGGAACGGCTTCTTCCCCTCCGCCATCAGGGAGGAGGTACAGGAGCCTGAAGACACACACTCAGCGATTCAGGAACGGCTTCTGCCCCTTTGCCATCACGGAGGAGGTACAGGAGCCTGAAGACACATACTCAGCGATTCAGGAACAGCTTCTTCCCCTCCGCCATCAGGGAGGAGGTACAGGAGCCTGAAGGCACACACTCAGAGATTCAGGAACAGCTTCTTCCCCTCCGCCATCAGGGAGGAGGTACAGGAGCCTGAAGACACACACTCAGCGATTCAGGAACAGCCTCT
The DNA here is from genome assembly GCF_030144855.1 of Hypanus sabinus. Taxonomy (NCBI): domain Eukaryota; kingdom Metazoa; phylum Chordata; class Chondrichthyes; order Myliobatiformes; family Dasyatidae; genus Hypanus; species Hypanus sabinus. Next base: position 251,049 of record NW_026781553.1, on the reverse strand, counting down.
TCCCCTCCGCCATCAGGGAGGAGGTACAGGAGCCTGAAGACACACACTCAGTGATTCAGGAACGGCTTCTTCCCCTCCGCCATCAGGGAGGAGGTACAGGAGCCTGAAGACACACACTCAGTGATTCAGGTACAGCTTCTTCCCCTCCGCCATCAGGGAGGAGGTACAGGAGCCTGAAGACACACACTCAGTGATTCAGGAACAGCTTCTTCCCCTCCGCCATCAGGGAGGAGGTACAGGAGCCTGAAGACACACACTCAGCGATTCAGGAACGGCTTCTGCCCCTTTGCCATCACGGAGGAGGTACAGGAGCCTGAAGACACATAGCGATTCAGGAACAGCTTCTTCCCCTCCGCCATCAGGGAGGAGGTACAGGAGCCTGAAGACACACACTCAGCGATTCAGGAACAGCCTCTTCCCCTCCGCCATCAGGGAGGAGGTACAGGAGCCTGAAGACACACACTCAGCGATTCAGGAACAGCTTCTTCCCCTCCGCCATCAGGGAGGAGGTACAGGAGCCTGAAGACACACACTCTGATTCAGGAACAGCCTCTTCCCCTCCGCCATCAGGGAGGAGGTACAGGAGCCTGAAGACACACACTCAGCGATTCAGGAACAGCTTCTTCCCCTCCGCCATCAGGGAGGAGGTACAGGAGCCTGAAGGCACACACTCAGAGATTCAGGAACAGCTTCTTCCCCTCCGCCATCAGGGAGGAGGTACAGGAGCCTGAAGACACACACTCAGCGATTCAGGAACAGCTTCTTCCCCTCCGCCATCAGGGAGGAAGTACAGGAGCCTGAAGACACACACTCAGCGATTCAGGAACGGCTTCTTCCCCTCCGCCATCAGGGAGGAGGTACAGGAGCCTGAAGACACACACTCAGCGATTCAGGAACGGCTTCTTCCCCTCCGCCATCAGGGAGGAGGTACAGGAGCCTGAAGACATACACTCAGCGATTCAGGAACGGCTTCTGCCACTTTGCCATCATGGAGGAGGTACAGGAGCCTGAAGACACACACTCAGCGATTCAGGAACAGCTTCTTCCCCTCCGCCATCAGGGAGGAGGTACAGGAGCCTGAAGACACACACTCAGCGATTCAGGAACAGCTTCTTCCCCTCCGCCATCAGGGAGGAGGTACAGGAGCCTGAAGACACACACTCAGCAATTCAGGAACAGCTTCTTCCCCTCCGCCATCAGGGAGGAGGTACAGGAGCCTGAAGACACACACTCAGCGATTCAGGAACGACTTCTTCCCCTCCGCCATCAGGGAGGAGGTACAGGAGCTTGAAGACATACACTCAGCAATTCAGGAACGGCTTCTGCCCCTTTGCCATCACGGAGGAGGTACAGGAGCCTGAAGACACATACTCAGCGATTCAGGAACAGCTTCTTCCCCTCCACCATCAGGGAGGATGTACAGGAGCCGGAAGGCACACACTCAGAGATTCAGGAACAGCTTCTTCCCCTCCGCCATCAGGGAGGAGGTACAGGAGCCTGAAGACACACACTCAGTGATTCAGGAACGGCTTCTTCCCCTCCGCCATCAGGGAGGAGGTACAGGAGCCTGAAGACACACACTCAGTGATTCAGGTACAGCTTCTTCCCCTCCGCCATCAGGGAGGAGGTACAGGAGCCTGAAGACACACACTCAGTGATTCAGGAACAGCTTCTTCCCCTCCGCCATCAGGGAGGAGGTACAGGAGCCTGAAGACACACACTCAGCGATTCAGGAACGGCTTCTGCCCCTTTGCCATCACGGAGGAGGTACAGGAGCCTGAAGACACATACTCAGCGATTCAGGAACAGCTTCTTCACCTCCGCCATCAGGGAGGAGGTACAGGAGCCTGAAGACACACACTCAGCGATTCAGGAACAGCCTCTTCCCCTCCGCCATCAGGGAGGAGGTACAGGAGCCTGAAGACACACACTCAGCGATTCAGGAACAGCTTCTTCCCCTCCGCCATCAGGGAGGAGGTACAGGAGCCTGAAGACACACACTCAGTGATTCAGGAACAGCCTCTTCCCCTCCGCCATCAGGGAGGAGGTACAGGAGCCTGAAGACACACACTCAGCGATTCAGGAACAGCTTCTTCCCCTCCGCCATCAGGGAGGAGGTACAGGAGCCTGAAGGCACACACTCAGAGATTCAGGAACAGCTTCTTCCCCTCCGCCATCAGGGAGGAGGTACAGGAGCCTGAAGACACACACTCAGTGATTCAGGAACAGCTTCTTCCCCTCCGCCATCAGGGAGGAAGTACAGGAGCCTGAAGACACACACTCAGCGATTCAGGAACGGCTTCTTCCCCTCCGCCATCAGGGAGGAGGTACAGGAGCCTGAAGACACACACTCAGCGATTCAGGAACGGCTTCTTCCCCTCCGCCATCAGGGAGGAGGTACAGGAGCCTGAAGACATACACTCAGCGATTCAGGAACGGCTTCTGCCCCTTTGCCATCATGGAGGAGGTACAGGAGCCTGAAGACACACACTCAGCGATTCAGGAACGACTTCTTCCCCTCCGCCATCAGGGAGGAGGTACAGGAGCTTGAAGACATACACTCAGCGATTCAGGAACGGCTTCTGCCCCTTTGCCATCACGGAGGAGGTACAGGAGCCTGAAGACACATACTCAGCGATTCAGGAACAGCTTCTTCCCCTCCGCCATCAGGGAGGATGTACAGGAGCCGGAAGGCACACACTCAGAGATTCAGGAACGACTTCTTCCCCTCCGCCATCAGGGAGGAGGTACAGGAGCTTGCAGACATACACTCAGCGATTCAGGAACGGCTTCTGCCCCTTTGCCATCACGGAGGAGGTACAGGAGCCTGAAGACACATACTCAGCGATTCAGGAACAGCTTCTTCACCTCCGCCATCAGGGAGGAGGTACAGGAGCCTGAAGACACACACTCAGCGATTCAGGAACGGCTTCTTCCCCTCCGCCATCAGGGAGGAGGTACAGGAGCCTGAAGACATACACTCAGCGATTCAGGAACGGCTTCTGCCCCTTTGCCATCATGGAGGAGGTACAGGAGCCTGAAGACACACACTCAGCGATTCAGGAACGACTTCTTCCCCTCCGCCATCAGGGAGGAGGTACAGGAGCTTGAAGACATACACTCAGCGATTCAGGAACGGCTTCTGCCCCTTTGCCATCACGGAGGAGGTACAGGAGCCTGAAGACACATACTCAGCGATTCAGGAACAGCTTCTTCCCCTCCGCCATCAGGGAGGATGTACAGGAGCCGGAAGGCACACACTCAGAGATTCAGGAACGACTTCTTCCCCTCCGCCATCAGGGAGGAGGTACAGGAGCTTGAAGACATACACTCAGCGATTCAGGAACGGCTTCTGCCCCTTTGCCATCACGGAGGAGGTACAGGAGCCTGAAGACACACACTCAGCGATTCAGGAACAGCTTCTTCCCCTCCGCCATCAGGGAGGATGTACAGGAGCCGGAAGGCACACACTCAGAGATTCAGGAACAGCTTCTTCCCCTCCGCCATCAGGGAGGAGGTACAGGAGCCTGAAGACACACACTCAGCGATTCAGGAACAGCTTCTTCCCCTCCGCCATCAGGGAGGAGGTACAGGAGCCTGAAGACACACACTCAGCGATTCAGGAACGGCTTCTTCCCCTCCGCCATCAGGGAGGAGGTACAGGAGCCTGAAGACACACACTCAGCGATTCAGGAACGGCTTCTTCCCCTCCGCCATCAGGGAGGAGGTACAGGAGCCTGAAGACACACACTCAGTGATTCAGGAACGGCTTCTTCCCCTCCGCCATCAGGGAGGAGGTACAGGAGCCTGAAGTCACACACTCAGTGATTCAGGAACAGCTTCTTCCCCTCCACCATCAGGGAGGAGGTACAGGAGCCTGAAGACACACACTCAGAGATTCAGGAACAGCTTCTTCCCCTCCGCCATCAGGGAGGAGGTACAGGAGCCTGAAGACACACACTCAGCGATTCAGGAACGGCTTCTGCCCCTTTGCCATCATGGAGGAGGTACAGGAGCCTGAAGACACATACTCAGCGATTCAGGAACAGCTTCTTCCCCTCCGCCATCAGGGAGGAGGTTCAGGAGCCTGAAGGCACACACTCAGAGATTCTGGAACAGCTTCTTCCCCTCCGCCATCAGGGAGGAGGTACAGGAGCCTGAAGACACACACTCAGCGATTCAGGAACAGCTTCTTCCCCTCCGCCATCAGGGAGGAGGTACAGGAGCCTGAAGACACACACTCAGCGATTCAGGAACGGCTTCTTCCCCTCCGCCATCAGGGAGGAAGTACAGGAGCCTGAAGACACACACTCAGCGATTCAGGAACGGCTTCTTCCCCTCCGCCATCAGGGAGGAGGTACAGGAGCCTGAAGACACACACTCAGCGGTTCAGGAACAGCTTCTTCCCCTCCGCCATCAGGGAGGAGGTACAGGAGCCTGTAGACACACACTCAGTGATTCAGGAACAGCTTCTTCCCCTCTGCCATCAGGGAGGAGGTACAGGAGCCTGAAGACACACACTCAGCGATTCAGGAACAGCTTCTTCCCCTCCGCCATCAGGGAGGAGGTACAGGAGCCTGAAGACACACACTCAGTGATTCTGGAACAGCCTCTTCCCCTCCGCCATCAGGGAGGAGGTACAGGAGCCTGAAGACACACACTCAGCGATTCAGGAACAGCTTCTTCCCCTCCGCCATCAGGGAGGAGGTACAGGAGCCTGAAGACACACACTCAGTGATTCAGGAACAGCCTCTTCCCCTCCGCCATCAGGGAGGAGGTACAGGAGCCTGAAGACACACACTCAGCGATTCAGGAACAGCTTCTTCCCCTCCGCCATCAGGGAGGAGGTACAGGAGCCTGAAGACACACACTCAGCGATTCAGGAACAGCTTCTTCCCCTCCGCCATCAGGGAGGAGGTACAGGAGCCTGAAGACACACACTCAGCGATTCAGGAACAGCTTCTGCCCCTCCGCCATCAGGGAGGACGTACAGGAGCCTGAAGACACACACTCAGCCATTCAGGAACAGCTTCTGCCCCTTTGCCTCATGTGCTGGCTTACCAAGTGTGTGAATTGATTTTAAAGTTCTCTTACTCGTTTTTAAAACTTCTAGTGGTCTGGGGCCAGTGTACCCCCCACAGAACCACAGTTTTGCGTCCTGGAGTTCGAGCTGTCAGATCTTCTCCGCCCTTAAGTGCAAACACTCTCCCTCAGGAACTGGACTAGCTGACGGTGGTGTCTGAAAAGAGGATGCTGTCCAAGTTGCATGCCATCTAGGACAATGACTCCCATCCATTCCATAATGTACCGGTTAGGCACAGGAGTACATTCAGCCAGAGACTCATTCCACCGAGATGCAACACTGAGCGTCATAGGAAGTCATTCCTGCCTGTGGCCATCAAACTTTACAACTCCTCCCTCGGAGTGTCAGACACCCTGAGCCAATAGGCCGGTCCTGGACTTATTTTTTTTCTCTTGGCATGATTAACTTATTATTATCTAATTATTTATTATTCGCTATTCTTGGTTGGTGCAGCTGTAACAAAACCCAGTTTCCCTTGAGATCAATAACGTTCGTTTGTCTGTCAAAGGAGCAGAAGTCGACCATTCGGCCCATCGAGTCTGTTCCGCCATTTCATCATGAGCTGATCCAATCTCCCCTTTAGTCCCATTCCCCCGCCTTCTCACCAAAACCTTTGATGCCCTGACTACACAGATACCTATCAATCTCTGCCTTAAATACACCCAATGTCCCGGCCTCCACTGCCACCCGTGGCAACAAATTCCACAGATTCACCACCCTCTGGGTAAAAAAAATTTCTCCGCATCTCCATTCTGAATGGGCGCCCGTCAATCCTCAAGTCCTGCCCTCTCGTACTAGACTCCCCCACCCATGGGAAACAACTTTGCCACATCCACTCTGTCCATGCCTTTCAACATTCAAAATGTTTCTATGAGGTCCCCCCGCCCCCCCCCATTCTTCTAAACTCCAAGGGGTACAGTCCAAGAGCGGTCAAACGATCCTCATATGTTAACCGTCTCGTTCCCGGAATCATTCTAGTGAATCTTCTCTGAACCCTCTCCAACGTCAGCACATCCTTTCTTAAATAGGGGGCCCAATACACTTAGCCCTCTATTTTTCTAAGCTCCATGTATCCATCCAGGAGTCTCCTAAAAGGCCCTATCACTTCCGCAACAAGGTTCTGAACCAAAATGAGGCCTTAGGCCCAGATCCTGGAGCGGCCTGGAGTAGGCCCAAAGCCTCAGTGTCAGTCCGCCATATTGGCGGGGGCTTGGAGCGCGGCCGCCGGGGCAGACTTCGTAGCCTCAGCGCCACGGAGAGAGGAGTGAACGTTGCAGGAGAGTGAATCTTGTCTGGGCTGGGCATTTAGATTGCCCAAGCAGCGTGCGGCACCTCGCGCTAGGACCTGTGTCCCGGCACTGGGCCCAAGCCACGGTGCCCAGGAACTCCCTCCGGGCCCAGCAGGAAGCCGCACTCGCTTTCTCCACCGTCCCAGATTTCATGCCCCTGCTCCCCCCACTCCAAGCCCGAAGCCGCTCTCGGTTTCTCCTAATCGGCTCGGCACCCGTTGTGATCCAACCTAGCACCCAGGCCGGTTGTACGAACACCGAGGCTCCTCGGCCTCGGCCTCTCCTCTCCGGACGGCTCGTCCCACCCGCGCCGGTTCTGCAACGTTCCAGTACCTCCCTTCGCTCGGCTCTCCAATGTTTACGGTGATGGTTTAACCGCAATTTACTCCAGGAAAGGTGTTATTAGTGTAGCGGGGGTGGGGGGGGCGCGGTTTCTTCTTTATCTTTGTTACTGCGAATGTTAATCAAAATGGCTTCTTTGTTTTGTTAAAAGTAGGAATGCTTCTTTGTTGCGAGAGAGTGCTGGAAGCTCGTTTGTGTTAAAATTTACCGATAACGAGAATTGTATTCCTTTGTAAACCAATTGGGATTAATGTTATTCTTTCTTCTGAGTCTGTAAGCTATTGTTGGCGGGCTTTTGGGCAGATCAGCACGAGGGGGTGAGAGAGAGAGAGAGAGAGAGAGAGAGAGAGAGAGAGAGAGAGAGGATGCAATGCTGTAAACCGGGGTGAGGAATGGACCCCAAGCAGGGGCCAAGGTCAGGAGGTACCCCAAGGAGAGGAGACGAGGATAGATGTGCTTCGGTGACCACTTCGGGTGGTTCTGAGCTGAGAGTCGAGGAGTTCGGAGGGGATCGAATGATAGCTAGAAAACTTCAGTAAATTGAGCTCCAACGGTTGTGCACGAAGTGGTTTGGACTTTGATAAGTTTGATAACTTTATTTTCTTTTCTTTCATATATACTGTATCGTTATTAATCACTTAGTCATAGTAACCTTTATAAATTGTACTCATTTAATCGCATATGGTGTACTGTCTGTTTTTGGGCGAGGCGGGGACATCACACAGCATCCACACCAGCTGATTACCCGGTTTGGCGGGGCCGAAGGCTGCTCCCCCTAGACGAGAACGAGCTGAGCGAGCCTGGGGCGACCCAGGGGGTTACATTAGTCATGTTTCTCTGTTGAATTTCCTGCCTTTCGACCTGTCGGTGAGCTTTTGCATGTGTATGCTAGCGCTGTCTGAAACCTAAAACTATAAGAGACCCAGACTCAGTGGGCACTGCAGTTCAAAGGTTCGAGGGTCCAATTTAATGTCGGAGAAATGTATACAATATACATCCTGAAATTCTTTTTCTTCGCAACCACCCACGAAAACTTTGCTTTTAACTGACGCCTTCCTGTCTTTTATCTGCCTCTTTGTTTTTATGCTTTGTTTTACGCACATTAACGGTCTGGGAGAGGGGACCGAGCATCTTGTATAGAAGATTGCTGATGACGCTATACTGAGCAGAAAAGTGCGGAAGATGCGGCGGGCCCGCAGAGGGATGTAGACAGGTTAAGTGAGTGGGCAAGGGGTGTGGCAGATGGAGTGTGATGTGAGGTCATCTACTCTGGAAGGGGAAATGAAAGGGGGAGTTATTATTTAAATGGTAAAAGATTGCAGAATGATGCTGTGCAGAGGGACCTGGGAGTGATGCTCTTTGCTGGAACAGAATTGTTCCAGTCAAATCAAGTCACTCTTGTTGTCATTTCGACCATAACCACTGGTACAGTACACAGTAAAAACGAGACGATGTTTTTCAGGACCATGGTGTTACATGAAACAGGACAAAAACTAGACTGAACTACGTAAAAACAACACAGAGAAAAAACTACACCCGACTACAGACCTACCCAGGACTGCATAAAGTGCACAAAACAGCACAGGCATTACAATAAATAATAAACAGGACAATAGGGCAGTAAGGTGTCAGTCCAGGCTCTGGGTATTGAGGAGTCTGATAGCTTGGGGGAAGAAACTGTTACACAGGTTAAGATAGGTTAAGTGAGTGGGCGAGGGTCAGGTAGATGGAGTATAATGTGAGGTCATCCACTTTGGAAAGGAAAATGAAAGAGCGAATTATTACTTAAATGGTAAAAGATTGCAGCAGGCTGCTGTGCAGAGGGACTTTGGGGTGCTTGTGCACGAATCGCAAAAGGCCGGTTTGCAGGTGCAGCCGGCTATCGAGAAGGCAAGAGGGATGTCGGCCTTCACTGCTGGAGGGAGGTGACAGGGGGAGCACAATGAGACACAGGTGGCAGCGATAATGAGAAACAGATTAGATTATGGGGACGCTCAGTCCTCCTTTATTGTCATTTGGTAAGCATGCGTTAAGAAATGATAGAATGTTCCTCCAGTATGATGTCACAGAAACACAAGACAGACCAAGACTAACCGACAAAAAACACGTAATTATAACATATAGTTACAACAGTGCAAAGCAATGCTGTAATTTGATAAGGGAAGACCATGGACACGGCAAAAGAAAGTCTCAAAGTCCCCGACAGCCCGTCATCTCACGCAGACGGTAGAAGGAAGAAAAATTCTTCCTGCCGTGAACCTCCAGCGCCGCAAACTTGCCGATGCAGCCCCTGGAAAGACCCGACCACAGCCAACTCTGAGTCCGTCCGGAAACTTCGAGCCTCCGACCAGCCCTCCGACACCGAGCACCGTCTCTGCCGAGTGCTTCCACCCCGGCCCCGGCCGCCAAGCAACAGGCAGAGCCGAGGATTCGGGGCCTTCCTCTCCGGAGATTTTTCCGATTGCCCGGTAGCAGCGGCAGCGAAACGGGCAAGTCGGAAGTCTCACCAGACGTCCCTCCGGGCTTCTCACGTCCGTCTCCATCGAATCAGGATTGTGCACGGCCTCCTGCTTACAGATAACGGGTATGCATCCTGAAGTGGCGGCTGCGTGCTGCCGTCGCGCCGCCATCTTGTCGCAAAGATGAGAGATGGAGTACTCAGCGATACAGGGGGCCGGAGTCGAGCAGGAGTGGGGACAGGGGCACGAGGGGCATGAAAACCAGCAGGGGCACATGGCAATACGAAACCACAGACTGACAGCTTGGGGGGAAAACACACAGAAAATCCAAGTTTCAGCTGGAGGTACGGACAATATATTTAGGACAAGGCTGGATAGATTTTTGGAGAGTAGGGGGATTAAGGGTGATGGGGAAAGGGCAGAGGTGGAGATGAGTCCGTGGTCTCCACGGGGCAGGCTCGACGGGCCGAATGGCCGACCCCGGCTCATAGAACCATAGAACCACAGAGCATTACAGCGCAGAAGCAGGCCTTTCGGCCCTTCTCGGCTGTGCCAAACCATTTTTCTGCCTGGTCCCACTGACCTGCACCCGGCCCATATCCCTCCCTACCCCTCTCATCCACATACCTGTCCAAGTTTTTCTTAAATGTCAAAAGTGACTTCATCTGGCAGCTCATTCCACACTCCCACCGCTCTCTGTGTGAAGAAGCCCCCCCCCCAATGTTCCCTTTAAACTTTCCCCCCTTCACCCTTAACCCATGTCCTCTGGTTTCTTTCTCCCCCGGCCTCAGTGGGAAAAGCCTGCTTGCATTCACTCTATCTATACCCCTCATGATTTTACACACCTCGATCAAGCCTCCCCTCATTCTCCTACTCTCCAGGCAGGTTTAGTGAACCTTGATTTTCAAGAGATACTGAGACCCTGGTTAAGGGGGGGGGGGAAATGAGGTGCACAGTTGGTATAGGTAGGTAGGAACACATGGGGTACTTATGGAGTATTAAAAATGCAAGAGGATACTCCAGTAAACCAGGAGAGCGATAAGAAGGCAAGAGGTGAAGGAGGGTCCTGAGGGTCCGATTTCTCATCCGGGCGGTGTACGACGGGCTTCCGAGCCCATCGGACCTGCACCCATGGGGCAAGGCAGAGTCAGCAGCGTGCCCACTGCGTTCCAAGCGAGGGACCCTGGAGCACATCCTCAGCGGCTGCACAAGGGCACTTGGTGAGGGACGGTACCGGCGGAGGCACGGTCAGGTCCTGAAGACCTTCGCTGGAGCCGTCAGCGCGGAAGCGGAGTGGGCGAAGCGGTCCCGACCCTCCGAGCAGGCTATTGCCTTTGTAAGAGCTGGGCAAAAGAACATCGGCAGGCATCCGGACCTCTGCAAGAGACTGGCAGCTGTCGGCGGACCTCGAAAGGCAGCTGAGGTTCCCCGTCCATATCGCGGCCGCCACCCTGCCACCGGACGTTGTCCCTGTGTCCGAGTCTACTAGGCAGGCGGTGATGCTGGAGCTGACAGTCCCATGGGAAGGTCGCTCGGAACAGGCCTTCGAGAGGAAGCTGGCCGGACTGGCCGGGGTCCGATCAGCCCCGAGACACCCGGACGATTCCAGGAACATCGGCGAAGACGTGTCCAGAGGCATCAGTCGATGTACGCACACGGAACAGACATGTTCAGAGCAAAATGACTCCAAGAGCCAGGAAGATCGGAATGATTATCCAGGCACGGAGATAGGCGAAAATCTTTTTTTTTTTGGAATATTTTTTATTCTTTTTTTTCCGACAAATTAAAAAAAAAATACAGCACATCCGTAATAAGACCACGAGCTTAACAAAATCGAATTAAATATTGAGCAGCGACAGGGAGAATGATATGAACATTCACAGCAGAGGCGCGCCGCACCAAAAATACCCTCAGTCCTCACCCCGTAAGGAAGTCCAATACTGGGCCCCACACCCTTTCAAAGATGTCCCCTCTGTCCTCATTACAGAGTCTCAGTCTCTCCAAACGTACAGTGTTTGCCGGTTCTCTCAGCCACAGGTCGGACGTCGGAGTCTTCCACATTCGCAGGATTGGCGATCGCCATTCCAAACAACACAGCCATTTTTTCGTACTTACTGGCTCCCAGGATGGCGACGGGCGGGTCCGGCTCCCAACGCTTCCCGTAAGCCTCAGGGAAACAGTGGAAGATACCTCTCCAGTGTGCATACAGCTCACGACGTGACCAGAATGAGCGTGACAAGTTACCGTTCACACATTTACACCTATTACACGCCGGTGAGGCATCAGGGTAGAAGCCGTGCAACTTTTCTTTGGAATAACGGAGTCTATGCATTGTCTTAAACTGTACAAGTCCGTGTCTGATGTTGGATAAGCGAAAATTCTAAAAAAAAATTCGGATCTGGATTTTTTCAAGAGCTGGACATAGAGTCTATAGAATTGAGGCATAACAGCAATGATGTCATGGACCCTCCAGAGGAGGGGGTATATAATGTATTGAGGCACATTATGGTGGATAAATACCCAGCGTCTGAGAGATCTTTATTGTCACCAAACAATTGATTCTAGAGCGTACAACCATCACAGTGATATTTGTTTCTGCGCTTCGCGCTCACTGGAAATCAAAGTAAATAATTTAAATTCTTATTATATTATAAATCATAATTAGAAAGTAAGAAAGGGGAAGTAAGTAGAGTCAGTCGGGTCCGGATGTTTGGAAGTTACGGCCCAGATCCGGGTCAGGATCCGTTCAGCAGTCTTCTCACAGTTGGGAAGAAACTGTTCCCAAATCCGGCCGTATTAGTCTTCAAGCTCCTGAACCTTCTCCCGGAGGAAAGAGGGACAGAAAGTGTGTTGGCTGGGTGGGTCGTGCCCTTGATTATCCTGGCAGCACTGCTCCGACAGCGTGCGGTGTAAAGTGAGTCCAAGGATGGGAGATCGGTTTGTGTGATGTGCTGGGCCGTGTTCACGATCTTCTGCAGCTTCTTCCGGTCTTGGACAGGACAACTTCCATACCAGGTTGTGATGCACCCTGGAAGAATGATTTCTACAGTGCACCTATAAAAATTTCTTATGCCATTATGTTCCCACGTTCTTATTTTCCTGCATCCACTTCATCCCGTTGTAAAGCACTTTGAAAAGTGCTCTATAAATAAATTATTATAGTCGTATTTTTAGTTTTTTTTTCTCAGAGGCATTGCATGGCAGGTATAGGCAGTCGGAACAAATGAGGTGCTTATGAAACACAAGGCAACACTGAAGACAGAGATCAGGAAGACTAAAAGAGGGATCTAGCAGACAAGGTGAAGGAGAGTCCCAAGGGATTCTACAGATACGTTAAAGGAATTGCGAGGGACAGGATTGGCCCTCCGAAAGATCAGAATGCTGATCCGCACATGGAACCAAAAGAGATAGGGGAGATCTTAAATTATAGGAAAGATGTCAAAAAAATAGAGAGAGTACGGAGGAGATTTACTAGAAAGTTACCTGGGTTCCAGCACCTAAGTTACAGGGAAAGGTTGAACAAGTTAGGCCTTTATTCTTTGGAGTGTAGAAGGTTGAGGGGGGACTTGATAGAGGTATTTAAAATTATGAGGGGTATAGAGTTGACGTGGACAGGCTTTTTCTATTGAGAGTAGGGGAGATTCAAACAAGAGGACGTGAGTTGAAAGTTAGGGGGCAAAAGTTTAAGGGTAACATGAGGGGGTATGTCTTTACTCAGAGAGTGGTAACTGTGTGGAACGAGCTTCCAGTAGAAGTGGTAGAGGCAGGGTCGGTATTGTCATTTAAAGTAAAATTGGATGGGTATATGGACAGGAAAGGAATGGAGGGTTATGGGCTGAGTGCGGGTCGGTGGGACTAGGTGAGAGTAAGCGTTCGGCACGGACTAGAAGGGCCGAGATGGCCTGTTTCCGTGCTGTAATTGTTATATGGTTAAATGAATTTTTGGCATCTGTATTTTACTCAGGAGTCAGGCACAGAGTCTAGAGAAGTGAGGCAAAGCAGTATGAACTTCATGGACCCTGTACAGATTACAGAGGAAGAGGTGTCTGCTGTCTTGAGGCAAATTAGGTTGGATAAATCCCAATGGTGTTCCTTCAGACTCTGTGGGAGGGAAACTGTATTCCTCAGCTCCGTCCTCTCCAGGTAAATCTCAGAAAATGATCAAACACAAACTGTGTTCCTCAGCTCCGTCCTCTCCAGGTAAATCTCAGACAATGATCAAACACAAACTGTGTTCCTCAGCTCCGTCCTCTCCAGGTAAATCTCAGAAAATGATCAAACACAGACTGTGTTCCTCAGCTCCGTCCTGTCCAGGGAAATCTCAGAAAATGATCAAACACAGACTGTGTTCCTCAGCTCCGTCCTCTCCAGGTAAATCTCAGAAAATGATCAAACACACACTGTGTTCCTCAGCTCCGTCCTCTCCAGGTAAATCTCAGACAATGATCAAACACAAACTGTGTTCCTCAGCTCCGTCCTCTCCAGGTAAATCTCAGACAATGATCAAACACAAACTGTGTTCCTCAGCTCCGTCCCGTCCAGGTAAATCGTAGACAATGATCAAACACAAACTGTGTTCCTCAGCTCAGTCCTCTCCAGGTAAATCTCAGACAATGATCAAACCCAGACTGTGTTCCTCAGCTCCGTCCTCTCCAGGTAAATCTCAGACAATGATCAAACACAGACTGTGTTCCTCAGCTCCGTCCTCTCCAGGTAAATCTCAGACAATAATCAAACACAGACTGTGTTCCTCAGCTCCGTCCTCTCCAGGTAAATCTCAGACAATGATCAAACACAGACTGTGTTCCTCAGCTCCGTCCTCTCCAGGTAAATCTCAGACAATGATCAAGCACAGACTGTGTTCCTCAGCTCCGTACTCTCCAGGTAAATCTCAGACAATGATCAAACACAGACTGTGTTCCTCAGCTCCGTCCTCTCCAGGTAAATCTCAGACAATGATCAAACACAGACTGTGTTCCTCAGCTCCGTCCTCTCCAGGTAAATCTCAGACAATGATCAAACACAGACTGTGTTCCTCAGCTCCGTCCTCTCCAGGTAAATCTCAGACAATAATCAAACACAAACTGTGTTCCTCAGCTCCGTACTCTTCAGGTAAATCTCAGACAATGATCAAACACAAACTGTGTTCCTCAGCTCCGTCCTCTCCAGGTAAATCTCAGACAATGATCAAACACAAACTGTGTTCCTCAGCTCCGTCCTGTCCAGGTAAATCTCAGAAGATGATCAAACACAAACTGTGTTCCTCAGCTCCGTCCTTTCCAGGTAAATCTCAGACAATGATCAAACACAAACTGTGTTCCTCAGCTCCGTCCTCTCCAGGTAAATCTCAGACAATGATCAAACACAAACTGTGTTCCTCAGCTCCGTCCCGTCCAGGTAAATCGTAGACAATGATCAAACACAAACTGTGTTCCTCAGCTCAGTCCTCTCCAGGTAAATCTCAGACAATGATCAAACCCAGACTGTGTTCCTCAGCTCCGTCCTCTCCAGGTAAATCTCAGACAATGATCAAACACAGACTGTGTTCCTCAGCTCCGTCCTCTCCAGGTAAATCTCAGACAATGATCAAACACAGACTGTGTTCCTCAGCTCCGTCCTCTCCAGGTAAATCTCAGACAATGATCAAACACAGACTGTGTTCCTCAGCTCCGTCCTCTCCAGGTAAATCTCAGACAATGATCAAGCACAGACTGTGTTCCTCAGCTCCGTACTCTCCAGGTAAATCTCAGACAATGATCAAACACAGACTGTGTTCCTCAGCTCCGTCCTCTCCAGGTAAATCTCAGACAATGATCAAACACAGACTGTGTTCCTCAGCTCCGTCCTCTCCAGGTAAATCTCAGACAATGATCAAACACAGACTGTGTTCCTCAGCTCCATCCTCTCCAGGTAAATCTCAGACAATAATCAAACACAAACTGTGTTCCTCAGCTCCGTACTCTTCAGGTAAATCTCAGACAATGATCAAACACAAACTGTGTTCCTCAGCTCCGTCCTGTCCAGGTAAATCTCAGAAAATGATCAAACACAAACTGTGTTCCTCAGCTCCGTCCTCTCCAGGTAAATCTCAGAAAATGATCAAACACAGACTGTGTTCCTCAGCTCCGTCCTCTCCAGGTAAATCTCAGAAAATGATCAAACACAAACTGTGTTCCTCAGCTCCGTCCTCTCCAGGTAAATCTCAGACAATGATCAAACACAAACTGTGTTCCTCAGATCCGTCCTCTCCAGGTAAATCTCAGACAATGATCAAACACAAACTGTGTTCCTCAGCTCCGTCCTCTCCAGGTAAATCTCAGAAAATGATCAAACACAGACTGTGTTCCTCAGCTCCGTCCTCTTCAGGTAAATCTCAGACAATGATCAAACACAGACTGTGTTCCTCAGCTCCGTCCTCTCCAGGTAAATCTCAGACAATGATCAAACACAAACTGTGTTCCTCAGCTCCGTCCACTCCAGGTAAATCCCAGACAATGATCAAACACAAACTGTGTTCCTCAGCTCCGTCCTCTTCAGGTAAATCTCAGACAATGATCAAACACAAACTGTGTTACTCAGCTCCGTCCTCTCCAGGTAAATCTCAGACAATGATCAAACACAAACTGTGTTCCTCAGCTCCGTCCTGTCCAGGTAAATCTCAGAAGATGATCAAACACAAACTGTGTTCCTCAGCTCCGTCCTTTCCAGGTAAATCTCAGACAATGATCAAACACAAACTGTGTTCCTCAGCTCCGTTCTTTCCAGTTAAATCTCAGACAATGATCAAACACAAACTGTGTTCCTCAGCTCCGTCCTGTCCAGGTAAATCTCAGAAAATGATCAAACACAAACTGTGTTCCTCAGCTCCGTCCTCTTCAGGTAAATCTCAGACAATGATCAAACAGAAACTGTGTTCCTCAGCTCCGTCCTCTCCAGGTAAATCTCAGAAAATGATCAAACACAGACTGTGTTCCTCAGATCCGTTCTCTCCAGGTAAATCTCAGACAATGATGAAACACAAACTGTGTTCCACAGCTCCGTCCTCTTCAGGTAAATCTCAGACAATGATCAAACACAAACTGTGTTCCTCAGCTCCGTCCTGTCCAGATAAATCTCAGAAAATGATCAAACACAGACTGTTTTCCTCAGCTCCGTCCTCTCCAGGTAAATCTCAGAAAATGATCAAACACAGACTGTGTTCCTCAGCTCCGTCCTCTCCAGGTAAATCTCAGACAATGATCAAACACAAACTGTGTTCCTCAGCTCCGTCCTGTACAGGTAAATCTCAGAAAATGATCAAACACAGACTGTGTTCCTCAGCTCCGTCCTCTCCAGGTAAATCTCAGAAAATGATCAAACACAGACTGTGTTCCTCAGCTCCGTCCTCTCCAGGTAAATCTCAGACAATGATCAAACACAAACTGTGTTCCTCAACGCCGTCCTCTCCAGGTAAATCTCAGACAATGATCAAACACAAACTGTGTTCCTCAGCTCCGTACTCTCCAGGTAAATCTCAGACAATGATCAAACACAAACTGTGTTCCTCAGCTCCGTCCTCTCCAGGTAAATCTCAGAAAATGATCAAACACAAACTGTGTTCCTCAGCTCCGTCCTGTCCAGGTAAATCTCAGACAATGATAAAACACAGACTGTGTTCCTCAGCTCCGTCCTCTCCAGGTAAATCTCAGAAAATGATCAAACACATACTGTGTTCCTCAGCTCCGTCCTCTCCAGGTAAATCTCAGACAATGATCAAACACAGACTGTGTTCCTCAGCTCTGTCCTCTCCAGGTAAATCTCAGACAATGATCAAACACAAACTGTGTTCCTCAGCTCCGTCCTCTCCAGGTAAATCTCAGAAAATGATCAAACACAGACTGTGTTCCTCAGCTCCGTCCTCTCCAGGTAAATCTCAGACAATGATCAAACACAAACTGTGTTCCTCAGCTCCGTCCACTACAGGTAAATCTCTGACGATGATCAAACACAGACTGTGTTCCTCAGCTCCGTCCTCTCCAGGTAAATCTCAGACAATGATCAAACACAAACTGTGTTCCTCAGCTCTGTCCTCTCCAGGTAAATCTCAGAAAATGATCAAACACAAACTGTGTTCCTCAGCTCCGTCCTCTCCAGGTAAATCTCAGACAATGATCAAACACAAACTGTGTTCCTCAGCTCCGTCCTCTCCAGGTAAATCTCAGACAATGATCAAACACAAACTGTTTTCCTCAGCTCCGTCCTCTCCAGGTAAATCTCAGACAATGATCAAACACAGACTGTGTTCCTCAGCTCCGTCCTCTCCAGGTAAATCTCAGACAATGATCAAACACAGACTGTGTTCCTCAGCTCCGTCCTCTCCAGGTAAATCTCAGACAATGATCAAACACAAACTGTGTTCCTCAGCTCCGTCCTCTCCAGGTAAATCTCAGATAATGATCAAACACAAACTGTGTTCCTCAGCTCCGTCCTCTCCAGGTAAATCTCAGACAATGATCAAACACAAACTGTGTTCCTCAGCTCCGTCCTCTCCAGGTAAATCTCAGACAATGATCAAACCCAGACTGTGTTCCTCAGCTCCGTCCTCTCCAGGTAAATCTCAGACAATGATCAAACACAGACTGTGTTCCTCAGATCCGTCCTCTCCAGGTAAATCTCAGAAAATGATCAAACACAGACTGTGTTCCTCAGCTCCGTCCTCTCCAGGTAAATCTCAGAAAATGATCAAACACAAACTGTGTTCCTCAGCTCCGTCCTCTACAGGTAAATCTCAGACAATGATCAAACACAGACTGTGTTCCTCAGCTCCGTCCTGTCCAGGTAAATCTCAGACAATGATCAAACACAAACTGTGTTCCTCAGCTCCGTCCTCTCCAGGTAAATCTCAGAAAATGATCAAACACAGACTGTGTTCCTCAGCTCCGTCCTCTCCAGGTAAATCTCAGACAATGATCAAACACACACTGTGTTCCTCAGCTCCGTCCTCTCCAGGTAAATCTCAGACAATGATCAAACACAAACTGTGTTCCTCAGCTCCGTCCTGTCCAGGTAAATCTCAGAAAATGATCAAACACAAACTGTGTTCCTCAGCTCCGTCCTCTCCAGGTAAATCTCAGAAAATGATCAAACACAGACTGTGTTCCTCAGCTCCGTCCTGTCCAGGTAAATCTCAGAAAATGATCAAACACAAACTGTGTTCCTCAGCTCCGACCTCTCCAGGTAAATCTCAGAAAATGATCAAACACAGACTGTGTTCCTCAGCTCCGTCCTCTCCAGGTAAATCTCAGAAAATGATCAAACACAAACTGTGTTCCTCAGCTACGTCCTGTCCAGGTAAATCTCAGAAAATGATCAAACACAGACTGTGTTACTCAGCTCCGTCCTCTCCAGGTAAATCTCAGAAAATGATCAAACACAGACTGTGTTCCTCAGCTCCGTCCTCTCCAGGTAAATCTCAGAAAATGATCAAACACAGACTGTGTTCCTCAGCTCCGTCCTCTCCAGGTAAATCTCAGAAAATGATCAAACACAGACTGTGTTCCTCAGCTCCGTCCTGTCCAGGTAAATCTCAGACAATGATAAAACACAGACTGTGTTCCTCAGCTCCGTCCTCTCCAGGTAAATCTCAGAAAATGATCAAACACATACTGTGTTCCTCAGCTCCGTCCTCTCCAGGTAAATCTCAGACAATGATCAAACACAGACTGTGTTCCTCAGCTCTGTCCTCTCCAGGTAAATCTCAGACAATGATCAAACACAAACTGTGTTCCTCAGCTCCGTCCTCTCCAGGTAAATCTCAGAAAATGATCAAACACAGACTGTGTTCCTCAGCTCCGTCCTCTCCAGGTAAATCTCAGACAATGATCAAACACAAACTGTGTTCCTCAGCTCCGTCCTCTACAGGTAAATCTCTGACGATGATCAAACACAGACTGTGTTCCTCAGCTCCGTCCTCTCCAGGTAAATCTCAGACAATGATCAAACACAAACTGTGTTCCTCAGCTCTGTCCTCTCCAGGTAAATCTCAGAAAATGATCAAACACAAACTGTGTTCCTCAGCTCCGTCCTCTCCAGGTAAATCTCAGACAATGATCAAACACAAACTGTGTTCCTCAGCTCCGTCCTCTCCAGGTAAATCTCAGACAATGATCAAACACAAACTGTTTTCCTCAGCTCCGTCCTCTCCAGGTAAATCTCAGACAATGATCAAACACAGACTGTGTTCCTCAGCTCCGTCCTCTCCAGGTAAATCTCAGACAATGATCAAACACAGACTGTGTTCCTCAGCTCCGTCCTCTCCAGGTAAATCTCAGACAATGATCAAACACAAACTGTGTTCCTCAGCTCCGTCCTCTCCAGGTAAATCTCAGATAATGATCAAACACAAACTGTGTTCCTCAGCTCCGTCCTCTCCAGGTAAATCTCAGACAATGATCAAACACAAACTGTGTTCCTCAGCTCCGTCCTCTCCAGGTAAATCTCAGACAATGATCAAACCCAGACTGTGTTCCTCAGCTCCGTCCTCTCCAGGTAAATCTCAGACAATGATCAAACACAGACTGTGTTCCTCAGCTCCGTCCTCTCCAGGTAAATCTCAGAAAATGATCAAACACAGACTGTGTTCCTCAGCTCCGTCCTCTCCAGGTAAATCTCAGAAAATGATCAAACACAAACTGTGTTCCTCAGCTCCGTCCTCTACAGGTAAATCTCAGACAATGATCAAACACAGACTGTGTTCCTCAGCTCCGTCCTGTCCAGGTAAATCTCAGACAATGATCAAACACAAACTGTGTTCCTCAGCTCCGTCCTCTCCAGGTAAATCTCAGAAAATGATCAAACACAGACTGTGTTCCTCAGCTCCGTCCTCTCCAGGTAAATCTCAGACAATGATCAAACACACACTGTGTTCCTCAGCTCCGTCCTCTCCAGGTAAATCTCAGACAATGATCAAACACAAACTGTGTTCCTCAGCTCCGTCCTGTCCAGGTAAATCTCAGAAAATGATCAAACACAAACTGTGTTCCTCAGCTCCGTCCTCTCCAGGTAAATCTCAGAAAATGATCAAACACAGACTGTGTTCCTCAGCTCCGTCCTGTCCAGGTAAATCTCAGAAAATGATCAAACACAAACTGTGTTCCTCAGCTCCGTCCTCTCCAGGTAAATCTCAGAAAATGATCAAACACAGACTGTGTTCCTCAGCTCCGTCCTCTCCAGGTAAATCTCAGAAAATGATCAAACACAAACTGTGTTCCTCAGCTACGTCCTGTCCAGGTAAATCTCAGAAAATGATCAAACACAGACTGTGTTACTCAGCTCCGTCCTCTCCAGGTAAATCTCTGAAAATGATCAAACACAAACTGCGTTCCTCAGCTCCGTCCTCTCCAGGTAAATCTCAGAAAATGATCAAACACAGACTGTGTTCCTCAGCTCCGTCCTCTCCAGGTAAATCTCAGAAAATGATCAAACACAGACTGTGTTCCTCAGCTCCGTCCTCTCCAGGTAAATCTCAGAAAATGATCAAACACAGACTGTGTTCCTCAGCTCCGTCCTCTCCAGGTAAATCTCAGAAAATGATCAAACACAAACTGTGTTCCTCAGCTCCGTCCTCTCCAGGTAAATCTCAGACAATGATCAAACACAGACTGTGTTCCTCAGCTCCGTCCTGTCCAGGTAAATCTCAGACAATGATCAAACACAAACTGTGTTCCTCAGCTCCGTCCTGTCCAGGTAAATCTCAGAAAATGATCAAACACAGACTGTGTTCCTCAGCTCCGTCCTCTCCAGGTAAATCTCAGACAATGATCAAACACACACTGTGTTCCTCAGCTCCGTCCTCTCCAGGTAAATCTCAGAAAATGATCAAACACAAACTGTGTTCCTCAGCTCCGTCCTCTCCAGGTAAATCTCAGAAAATGATCAAACACAGACTGTGTTCCTCAGCTCCGTCCTGTCCAGGTAAATCTCAGAAAATGATCAAACACAAACTGTGTTCCTCAGCTCCGTCCTCTCCAGGTAAATCTCAGAAAATGATCAAACACAGACTGTGTTCCTCAGCTCCGTCCTCTCCAGGTAAATCTCAGAAAATGATCAAACACAAACTGTGTTCCTCAGCTCCGTCCTGTCCAGGTAAATCTCAGAAAATGATCAAACACAGACTGTGTTACTCAGCTCCGTCCTCTCCAGGTAAATCTCAGAAAATGATCAAACACAAACTGTGTTCCTCAGCTCCGTCCTCTCCAGGTAAATCTCAGAAAATGATCAAACACAGACTGTGTTCCTCAGCTCCGTCCTCTCCAGGTAAATCTCAGAAAATGATCAAACACAGACTGTGTTCCTCAGCTCCGTCCTCTCCAGGTAAATCTCAGACAATGATCAAACACAAACTGTGTTCCTCAGCTCCGTCCTGTCCAGGTAAATCTCAGAAAATGATCAAACACAAACTGTGTTCCTCAGCTCAGTCCTGTCCAGGTAAATCTCAGAAAATGATCAAACACAGACTGTGTTCCTCAGCTCCGTCCTGTCCAGGTAAATCTCAGACAATGATCAAACACAGACTGTGTTCCTCAGCTCCGTCCTGTCCAGGTAAATCTCAGACAAAGATCAAACACAAACTTTGTTCCTCAGCTCCGTCCTCTCCAGGTAAATCTCAGACAATGATCAAACACAAACTGTGTTCATCAGCTCCGTCCTCTCCAGGTAAATCTCAGATAATGATCAAACACAGACTGTGTTCCCCAGATCCGTCCTCTCCAGGTAAATCTCAGACAATGATCAAACACAAACTGTGTTCCTCAGCTCCGTCCTCTTCAGGTAAATCTCAGACAATGATCAAACACAAACTGTGTTCCTCAGCTCCGTCCTGTCCAGGTAAATCTCAGAAAATGATCAAACACAGACTGTGTTCCTCAGCTCCGTCCTCTCCAGGTAAATCTCAGAAAATGATCAAACACAGACTGTGTTCCTCAGCTCCGTCCACTCCAGGTAAATCTCAGACAATGATCAAACACAAACTGTGTTCCTCAGCTCCGTCCTGTCCAGGTAAATCTCAGAAAATGATCAAACACAGACTGTGTTCCTCAGCTCCGTCCTCTCCAGGTAAATCTCAGAAAATGATCAAACACAGACTGTGTTCCTCAGCTCCGTCCTCTCCAGGTAAATCTCAGACAATGATCAAACACAAACTGTGTTCCTCAGCTCCGTCCTTTCCAGGGAAATCTCAGACAATGATCAAACACAGACTGTGTTCCTCAGCTCCGTCCGCTCCAGGTAAATCTCAGAAAATGATCAAACACAAACTGTGTTCCTCAGCTCCGTCCTCTCCAGGTAAATCTCAGAAAATGATCAAACACAAACTGTGTTCCTCAGCTCCGTCCTCTCCAGGTAAATCTCAGAAAATGATCAAACACAAACTGTGTTCCTCAGCTCCGTCCTCTCCAGGTAAATCTTAGACAATGATCAAACACAGACTGTGTTCCGCAGCTCAGTCCTCTCCAGGTAAATCTCAGACAATGATCAAACCCAGACTGTGTTCCTCAGCTCCGTCCTCTCCAGGTAAATCTCAGACAATGATCAAACACATACTGTGTTCCTCAGCTCCGTCCTCTCCAGGTAAATCTCAGAAAATGATCAAACACAGACTGTGTTCCTCAGCTCCGTCCTCTCCAGGTAAATCTCAGAAAATGATCAAACACAAACTGTGTTCCTCAGCTCCGTCCTGTCCAGGTAAATCTCAGAAAATGATCAAACACAGACTGTGTTACTCAGCTCCGTCCTCTCCAGGTAAATCTCAGAAAATGATCAAACACAAACTGTGTTCCTCAGCTCCGTCCTCTCCAGGTAAATCTCAGAAAATGATCAAACACAGACTGTGTTCCTCAGCTCCGTCCTCTCCAGGTAAATCTCAGAAAATGATCAAACACAGACTGTGTTCCTCAGCTCCGTCCTCTCCAGGTAAATCTCAGACAATGATCAAACACAAACTGTGTTCATCAGCTCCGTCCTCTCCAGGTAAATCTCAGAAAATGATCAAACACAAACTGTGTTCCTCAGCTCCGTCCTCTCCAGGTAAATCTCAGAAAATGATCAAACACAAACTGTGTTCCTCAGCTCCGTCCTGTCCAGGTAAATCTCAGACAATGATCAAACACAAACTGTGTTCCTCAGCTCCGTCCTCTCCAGGTAAATCTCAGAAAATGATCAAACACAGACTGTGTTCCTCAGCTCCGTCCTCTCCAGGTAAATCTCAGACAATGATCAAACACACACTGTGTTCCTCAGCTCCGTCCTCTCCAGGTAAATCTCAGACAATGATCAAACACAAACTGTGTTCCTCAGCTCCGTCCTGTCCAGGTAAATCTCAGAAAATGATCAAACACAAACTGTGTTCCTCAGCTCCGTCCTCTCCAGGTAAATCTCAGAAAATGATCAAACACAGACTGTGTTCCTCAGCTCCGTCCTGTCCAGGTAAATCTCAGAAAATGATCAAACACAAACTGTGTTCCTCAGCTCCGTCCTCTCCAGGTAAATCTCAGAAAATGATCAAACACAGACTGTGTTCCTCAGCTCCGTCCTCTCCAGGTAAATCTCAGAAAATGATCAAACACAAACTGTGTTCCTTAACGCCGTCCTCTCCAGGTAAATCTCAGACAATGATCAAACACAAACTGTGTTCATCAGCTCCGTCCTCTCCAGGTAAATCTCAGAAAATGATCAAACACAAACTGTGTTCCTCAGCTCCGTCCTGTCCAGGTAAATCTCAGACAATGATAAAACACAGACTGTGTTCCTCAGCTCCGTCCTCTCCAGGTAAATCTCCGACAATGATCAAACACATACTGTGTTCCTCAGCTCCGTCCTCTCCAGGTAAATCTCAGACAATGATCAAACACAGACTGTGTTCCTCAGCTCTGTCCTCTCCAGGTAAATCTCAGACAATGATCAAACACAAACTGTGTTCCTCAGCTCCGTCCTCTCCAGGTAAATCTCAGAAAATGATCAAACACAGACTGTGTTCCTCAGCTCCGTCCTCTCCAGGTAAATCTCAGACAATGATCAAACACAAACTGTGTTCCTCAGCTCTGTCCTCTCCAGGTAAATCTCAGAAAATGATCAAACACAAACTGTGTTCCACAGCTCCGTCCTCTCCAGGTAAATCTCAGACAATGATCAAACACAAACTGTGTTCCTCAGCTCCGTCCTCTCCAGGTAAATCTCAGACAATGATCAAACACAGACTGTGTTCCTCAGCTCCGTCCTCTCCAGGTAAATCTCAGACAATGATCAAACACAAACTGTGTTCCTCAGCTCCGTCCTCTCCAGGTAAATCTCAGACAATGATCAAACACAAACTGTGTTCCTCAGCTCCGTCCTCTCCAGGTAAATCTCAGATAATGATCAAACACAAACTGTGTTCCTCAGCTCCGTCCTCTCCAGGTAAATCTCAGACAATGATCAAACACAAACTGTGTTCCTCAGCTCCGTCCTCTCCAGGTAAATCTCAGACAATGATCAAACCCAGACTGTGTTCCTCAGCTCCGTCCTCTCCAGGTAAATCTCAGACAATGATCAAACACAGACTGTGTGCCTCAGCTCCGTCCTCTCCAGGTAAATCTCAGAAAATGATCAAACACAGACTGTGTTCCTCAGCTCCGTCCTGTCCAGGTAAATCTCAGAAAATGATCAAACACAAACTGTGTTCATCAGCTCCGTCCTCTCCAGGTAAATCTCAGAAAATGATCAAACACAGACTGTGTTCCTCAGCTCCGTCCTCTCCAGGTAAATCTCAGAAAATGATCAAACACAGACTGTGTTCCTCAGCTCCGTCCTCTCCAGGTAAATCTCAGAAAATGATCAAACACAAACTGTGTTCCTCAGCTCCGTCCTGTCCAGGTAAATCTCAGAAAATGATCAAACACAGACTGTGTTACTCAGCTCCGTCCTCTCCAGGTAAATCTCAGAAAATGATCAAACACAAACTGTGTTCCTCAGCTCCGTCCTCTCCAGGTAAATCTTAGAAAATGATCAAACACAGACTGTGTTCCTCAGCTCCGTCCTCTCCAGGTAAATCTCAGAAAATGATCAAACACAGACTGTGTTCCTCAGCTCCGTCCTCTCCAGGTAAATCTCAGACAATGATCAAACACAAACTGTGTTCCTCAGCTCCGTCCTGTCCAGGTAAATCTCAGAAAATGATCAAACACAAACTGTGTTCCTCAGCTCAGTCCTGTCCAGGTAAATCTCAGAAAATGATCAAACACAGACTGTGTTCCTCAGCTCCGTCCTGTCCAGGTAAATCTCAGACAATGATCAAACACAGACTGTGTTCCTCAGCTCCGTCCTGTCCAGGTAAATCTCAGACAAAGATCAAACACAAACTTTGTTCCTCAGCTCCGTCCTCTCCAGGTAAATCTCAGACAATGATCAAACACAAACTGTGTTCCTCAGCTCCGTCCTCTCCAGGTAAATCTCAGAAAATGATCAAACACAGACTGTGTTCCCCAGATCCGTCCTCTCCAGGTAAATCTCAGACAATGATCAAACACAAACTGTGTTCCTCAGCTCCGTCCTCTTCAGGTAAATCTCAGACAATGATCAAACACAAACTGTGTTCCTCAGCTCCGTCCTGTCCAGGTAAATCTCAGAAAATGATCAAACACAGACTGTGTTCCTCAGCTCCGTCCTCTCCAGGTAAATCTCAGACAATGATCAAACACAAACTGTGTTCATCAGCTCCGTCCTCTCCAGGTAAATCTCAGAAAATGATCAAACACAAACTGTGTTCCTCAGCTCCGTCCTCTCCAGGTAAATCTCAGAAAATGAACAAACACAAACTGTGTTCCTCAGCTCCGTCCTCTCCAGGTAAATCTCAGAAAATGATCAAACACAAACTGTGTTCCTCAGCTCCGTCCTCTCCAGGTAAATCTCAGAAAATGATCAAACACAGACTGTGTTCCTCAGGTCCGTCCTGTCCAGGTAAATCTCAGAAAATGATCAAACACAAACTGTGTTCCTCAGCTCCGTCCTCTCCAGGTAAATCTCAGAAAATGATCAAACACAGACTGTGTTCCTCAGCTCCGTCCTGTCCAGGTAAATCTCAGAAAATGATCAAACACAGACTGTGTTACTCAGCTCCGTCCTCTCCAGGTAAATCTCAGAAAATGATCAAACACAAACTGTGTTCCTCAGCTCCGTCCTCTCCAGGTAAATCTCAGAAAATGATCAAACACAGACTGTGTTCCTCAGCTCCGTCCTCTCCAGGTAAATCTCAGAAAATGATCAAACACAGACTGTGTTTCTCAGCTCCGTCCTCTCCAGGTAAATCTCAGAAAATGATCAAACACAGACTGTGTTCCTCAGCTCCGTCCTCTCCAGGTAAATCTCAGACAATGATCAAACACAAACTGTGTTCATCAGCTCCGTCCTCTCCAGGTAAATCTCAGAAAATGATCAAACACAAACTGTGTTCCTCAGCTCCGTCCTCTCCAGGTAAATCTCAGAAAATGATCAAACACAAACTGTGTTCCTCAGCTCCGTCCTCTCCAGGTAAATCTCAGACAATGATCAAACACAGACTGTGTTCCTCAGCTCCGTCCTGTCCAGGTAAATCTCAGACAATGATCAAACACAAACTGTGTTCCTCAGCTCCGCCCTGTCCAGGTAAATCTCAGAAAATGATCAAACACAGACTGTGTTCCTCAGCTCCGTCCTCTCCAGGTAAATCTCAGACAATGATCAAACACACACTGTGTTCCTCAGCTCCGTCCTCTCCAGGTAAATCTCAGACAATGATCAAACACAAACTGTGTTCCTCAGCTCCGTCCTGTCCAGGTAAATCTCAGAAAATGATCAAACACAAACTGTGTTCCTCAGCTCCGTCCTCTCCAGGTAAATCTCAGAAAATGATCAAACACAGACTGTGTTCCTCAGCTCCGTCCTGTCCAGGTAAATCTCAGAAAATGATCAAACACAAACTGTGTTCCTCAGCTCCGTCCTCTCCAGGTAAATCTCAGAAAATGATCAAACACAGACTGTGTTCCTCAGCTCCGTCCTCTCCAGGTAAATCTCAGAAAATGATCAAACACAAACTGTGTTCCTCAGCTCCGTCCTGTCCAGGTAAATCTCAGAAAATGATCAAACACAGACTGTGTTACTCAGCTCCGTCCTCTCCAGGTAAATCTCAGAAAATGATCAAACACAAACTGTGTTCCTCAGCTCCGTCCTCTCCAGGTAAATCTCAGAAAATGATCAAACACAGACTGTGTTCCTCAGCTCCGTCCTCTCCAGGTAAATCTCAGAAAATGATCAAACACAGACTGTGTTCCTCAGCTCCGTCCTCTCCAGGTAAATCTCAGACAATGATCAAACACAAACTGTGTTCCTCAGCTCCGTCCTGTCCAGGTAAATCTCAGAAAATGATCAAACACAAACTGTGTTCCTCAGCTCAGTCCTGTCCAGGTAAATCTCAGAAAATGATCAAACACAGACTGTGTTCCTCAGCTCCGTCCTGTCCAGGTAAATCTCAGACAATGATCAAACACAGACTGTGTTCCTCAGCTCCGTCCTGTCCAGGTAAATCTCAGACAAAGATCAAACACAAACTTTGTTCCTCAGCTCCGTCCTCTCCAGGTAAATCTCAGACAATGATCAAACACAAACTGTGTTCCTCAGCTCCGTCCTCTCCGGGTAAATCTCAGAAAATGATCAAACACAGACTGTGTTCCCCAGATCCGTCCTCTCCAGGTAAATCTCAGACAATGATCAAACACAAACTGTGTTCCTCAGCTCCGTCCTCTTCAGGTAAATCTCAGACAATGATCAAACACAAACTGTGTTCCTCAGCTCCGTCCTGTCCAGGTAAATCTCAGAAAATGATCAAACACAGACTGTGTTCCTCAGCTCCGTCCTCTCCAGGTAAATCTCAGAAAATGATCAAACACAGACTGTGTTCCTCAGCTCCGTCCTCTCCAGGTAAATCTCAGACAATGATCAAACACATACTGTGTTCCTCAGCTCCGTCCTGTCCAGGTAAATCTCAGAAAATGATCAAACACAGACTGTGTTCCTCAGCTCCGTCCTCTCCAGGTAAATCTCAGAAAATGATCAAACACAGACTGTGTTCCTCAGCTCCGTCCTCTCCAGGTAAATCTCAGACAATGATCAAACACAAACTGTGTTCCTCAGCTCCGTCCTTTCCAGGGAAATCTCAGACAATGATCAAACACAGACTGTGTTCCTCAGCTCCGTCCTCTCCAGGTAAATCTCAGAAAATGATCAAACACATACTGTGTTCCTCAGCTCCGTCCTCTCCAGGTAAATCTCAGAAAATGATCAAACACAAACTGTGTTCCTCAGCTCCGTCCTCTCCAGGTAAATCTCAGAAAATGATCAAACACAAACTGTGTTCCTCAGCTCCGTCCTCTCCAGGTAAATCTTAGACAATGATCAAACACAGACTGTGTTCCTCAGCTCAGTCCTCTCCAGGTAAATCTCAGACAATGATCAAACCCAGACTGTGTTCCTCAGCTCCGTCCTCTCCAGGTAAATCTCAGAAAATGATCAAACACAAACTGTGTTCCTCAGCTCCGTCCTCTCCAGGTAAATCTCAGAAAATGATCAAACACAGACTGTGTTCCTCAGCTCCGTCCTCTCCAGGTAAATCTCAGAAAATGATCAAACACAAACTGTGTTCCTCAGCTCCGTCCTGTCCAGGTAAATCTCAGAAAATGATCAAACACAGACTGTGTTACTCAGCTCCGTCCTCTCCAGGTAAATCTCAGAAAATGATCAAACACAAACTGTGTTCCTCAGCTCCGTCCTCTCCAGGTAAATCTCAGAAAATGATCAAACACAGACTGTGTTCCTCAGCTCCGTCCTCTCCAGGTAAATCTCAGAAAATGATCAAACACAGACTGTGTTCCTCAGCTCCGTCCTCTCCAGGTAAATCTCAGAAAATGATCAAACACAGACTGTGTTCCTCAGCTCCGTCCTCTCCAGGTAAATCTCAGACAATGATCAAACACAAACTGTGTTCATCAGCTCCGTCCTCTCCAGGTAAATCTCAGAAAATGATCAAACACAAACTGTGTTCCTCAGCTCCGTCCTCTCCAGGTAAATCTCAGAAAATGATCAAACACAAACTGTGTTCCTCAGCTCCGTCCTCTCCAGGTAAATCTCAGACAATGATCAAACACAGACTGTGTTCCTCAGCTCCGTCCTGTCCAGGTAAATCTCAGACAATGATCAAACACAAACTGTGTTCCTCAGCTCCGTCCTCTCCAGGTAAATCTCAGAAAATGATCAAACACAGACTGTGTTCCTCAGCTCCGTCCTCTCCAGGTAAATCTCAGACAATGATCAAACACACACTGTGTTCCTCAGCTCCGTCCTCTCCAGGTAAATCTCAGACAATGATCAAACACAAACTGTGTTCCTCAGCTCCCTCCTGTCCAGGTAAATCTCAGAAAATGATCAAACACAAACTGTGTTCCTCAGCTCCGTCCTCTCCAGGTAAATCTCAGAAAATGATCAAACACATACTGTGTTCCTCAGCTCCGTCCTCTCCAGGTAAATCTCAGAAAATGATCAAACACAAACTGTGTTCCTCAGCTCCGTCCTCTCCAGGTAAATCTCAGAAAATGATCAAACACAAACTGTGTTCCTCAGCTCCGTCCTCTCCAGGTAAATCTTAGACAATGATCAAACACAGACTGTGTTCCTCAGCTCAGTCCTCTCCAGGTAAATCTCAGACAATGATCAAACCCAGACTGTGTTCCTCAGCTCCGTCCTCTCCAGGTAAATCTCAGAAAATGATCAAACACAAACTGTGTTCCTCAGCTCCGTCCTCTCCAGGTAAATCTCAGA
Organism: Hypanus sabinus; assembly: GCF_030144855.1. Classification (NCBI taxonomy): domain Eukaryota; kingdom Metazoa; phylum Chordata; class Chondrichthyes; order Myliobatiformes; family Dasyatidae; genus Hypanus; species Hypanus sabinus. Next base: position 221,020 of record NW_026781553.1, on the reverse strand, counting down.
AAATGATCAAACACAGACTGTGTTCCTCAGCTCCGTCCTCTCCAGGTAAATCTCAGAAAATGATCAAACACAAACTGTGTTCCTCAGCTCCGTCCTGTCCAGGTAAATCTCAGAAAATGATCAAACACAGACTGTGTTACTCAGCTCCGTCCTCTCCAGGTAAATCTCAGAAAATGATCAAACACAAACTGTGTTCCTCAGCTCCGTCCTCTCCAGGTAAATCTCAGAAAATGATCAAACACAGACTGTGTTCCTCAGCTCCGTCCTCTCCAGGTAAATCTCAGAAAATGATCAAACACAGACTGTGTTCCTCAGCTCCGTCCTCTCCAGGTAAATCTCAGAAAATGATCAAACACAGACTGTGTTCCTCAGCTCCGTCCTCTCCAGGTAAATCTCAGACAATGATCAAACACAAACTGTGTTCATCAGCTCCGTCCTCTCCAGGTAAATCTCAGAAAATGATCAAACACAAACTGTGTTCCTCAGCTCCGTCCTCTCCAGGTAAATCTCAGAAAATGATCAAACACAAACTGTGTTCCTCAGCTCCGTCCTCTCCAGGTAAATCTCAGAAAATGATCAAACACAAACTGTGTTCCTCAGCTCCGTCCTCTCCAGGTAAATCTCAGAAAATGATCAAACACAGACTGTGTTCCTCAGCTCCGTCCTGTCCAGGTAAATCTCAGAAAATGATCAAACACAAACTGTGTTCCTCAGCTCCGTCCTCTCCAGGTAAATCTCAGAAAATGATCAAACACAGACTGTGTTCCTCAGCTCCGTCCTGTCCAGGTAAATCTCAGAAAATGATCAAACACAGACTGTGTTACTCAGCTCCGTCCTCTCCAGGTAAATCTCAGAAAATGATCAAACACAAACTGTGTTCCTCAGCTCCGTCGTCTCCAGGTAAATCTCAGAAAATGATCAAACACAGACTGTGTTCCTCAGCTCCGTCCTCTCCAGGTAAATCTCAGAAAATGATCAAACACAGACTGTGTTTCTCAGCTCCGTCCTCTCCAGGTAAATCTCAGAAAATGATCAAACACAGACTGTGTTCCTCAGCTCCGTCCTCTCCAGGTAAATCTCAGACAATGATCAAACACAAACTGTGTTCATCAGCTCCGTCCTCTCCAGGTAAATCTCAGAAAATGATCAAACACAAACTGTGTTCCTCAGCTCCGTCCTCTCCAGGTAAATCTCAGAAAATGATCAAACACAAACTGTGTTCCTCAGCTCCGTCCTCTCCAGGTAAATCTCAGACAATGATCAAACACAGACTGTGTTCCTCAGCTCCGTCCTGTCCAGTTAAATCTCAGACAATGATCAAACACAAACTGTGTTCCTCAGCTCCGTCCTGTCCAGGTAAATCTCAGAAAATGATCAAACACAGACTGTGTTCCTCAGCTCCGTCCTCTCCAGGTAAATCTCAGACAATGATCAAACACACACTGTGTTCCTCAGCTCCGTCCTCTCCAGGTAAATCTCAGACAATGATCAAACACAAACTGTGTTCCTCAGCTCCGTCCTGTCCAGGTAAATCTCAGAAAATGATCAAACACAAACTGTGTTCCTCAGCTCCGTCCTCTCCAGGTAAATCTCAGAAAATGATCAAACACAGACTGTGTTCCTCAGCTCCGTCCTGTCCAGGTAAATCTCAGAAAATGATCAAACACAAACTGTGTTCCTCAGCTCCGTCCTCTCCAGGTAAATCTCAGAAAATGATCAAACACAGACTGTGTTCCTCAGCTCCGTCCTCTCCAGGTAAATCTCAGAAAATGATCAAACACAAACTGTGTTCCTCAGCTCCGTCCTGTCCAGGTAAATCTCAGAAAATGATCAAACACAAACTGTGTTCCTCAGCTCAGTCCTGTCCAGGTAAATCTCAGAAAATGATCAAACACAGACTGTGTTCCTCAGCTCCGTCCTGTCCAGGTAAATCTCAGACAATGATCAAACACAGACTGTGTTCCTCAGCTCCGTCCTGTCCAGGTAAATCTCAGACAAAGATCAAACACAAACTTTGTTCCTCAGCTCCGTCCTCTCCAGGTAAATCTCAGACAATGATCAAACACAAACTGTGTTCCTGAGCTCCGTCCTCTCCAGGTAAATCTCAGAAAATGATCAAACACAGACTGTGTTCCCCAGATCCGTCCTCTCCAGGTAAATCTCAGACAATGATCAAACACAGACTGGGTTCCTCAGCTCCGTCCTGTCCAGTTAAATCTCAGACAATGATCAAACACAAACTGTGTTCCTCAGCTCCGTCCTGTCCAGGTAAATCTCAGAAAATGATCAAACACAGACTGTGTTCCTCAGCTCCGTCCTCTCCAGGTAAATCTCAGACAATGATCAAACACACACTGTGTTCCTCAGCTCCGTCCTCTCCAGGTAAATCTCAGACAATGATCAAACACAAACTGTGTTCCTCAGCTCCGTCCTGTCCAGGTAAATCTCAGAAAATGATCAAACACAAACTGTGTTCCTCAGCTCCGTCCTCTCCAGGTAAATCTCAGAAAATGATCAAACACAGACTGTGTTCCTCAGCTCCGTCCTGTCCAGGTAAATTTCAGAAAATGATCAAACACAAACTGTGTTCCTCAGCTCCGTCCTCTCCAGGTAAATCTCAGAAAATGATCAAACACAGACTGTGTTCCTCAGCTCCGTCCTGTCCAGGTAAATCTCAGACAATGATCAAACACAAACTGTGTTCCTCAGCTCCGTCCTCTCCAGGTAAATCTCAGAAAATGATCAAACACAGACTGTGTTCCTCAGCTCCGTCCTCTCCAGGTAAATCTCAGACAATGATCAAACACACACTGTGTTCCTCAGCTCCGTCCTCTCCAGGTAAATCTCAGACAATGATCAAACACAAACTGTGTTCCTCAGCTCCCTCCTGTCCAGGTAAATCTCAGAAAATGATCAAACACAAACTGTGTTCCTCAGCTCCGTCCTCTCCAGGTAAATCTCAGAAAATGATCAAACACATACTGTGTTCCTCAGCTCCGTCCTCTCCAGGTAAATCTCAGAAAATGATCAAACACAAACTGTGTTCCTCAGCTCCGTCCTCTCCAGGTAAATCTCAGAAAATGATCAAACACAAACTGTGTTCCTCAGCTCCGTCCTCTCCAGGTAAATCTTAGACAATGATCAAACACAGACTGTGTTCCTCAGCTCAGTCCTCTCCAGGTAAATCTCAGACAATGATCAAACCCAGACTGTGTTCCTCAGCTCCGTCCTCTCCAGGTAAATCTCAGAAAATGATCAAACACAAACTGTGTTCCTCAGCTCCGTCCTCTCCAGGTAAATCTCAGAAAATGATCAAACACAGACTGTGTTCCTCAGCTCCGTCCTCTCCAGGTAAATCTCAGAAAATGATCAAACACAAACTGTGTTCCTCAGCTCCGTCCTGTCCAGGTAAATCTCAGAAAATGATCAAACACAGACTGTGTTACTCAGCTCCGTCCTCTCCAGGTAAATCTCAGAAAATGATCAAACACAAACTGTGTTCCTCAGCTCCGTCCTCTCCAGGTAAATCTCAGAAAATGATCAAACACAGACTGTGTTCCTCAGCTCCGTCCTCTCCAGGTAAATCTCAGAAAATGATCAAACACAGACTGTGTTCCTCAGCTCCGTCCTCTCCAGGTAAATCTCAGAAAATGATCAAACACAGACTGTGTTCCTCAGCTCCGTCCTCTCCAGGTAAATCTCAGACAATGATCAAACACAAACTGTGTTCATCAGCTCCGTCCTCTCCAGGTAAATCTCAGAAAATGATCAAACACAAACTGTGTTCCTCAGCTCCGTCCTCTCCAGGTAAATCTCAGAAAATGATCAAACACAAACTGTGTTCCTCAGCTCCGTCCTCTCCAGGTAAATCTCAGAAAATGATCAAACACAAACTGTGTTCCTCAGCTCCGTCCTCTCCAGGTAAATCTCAGAAAATGATCAAACACAGACTGTGTTCCTCAGCTCCGTCCTGTCCAGGTAAATCTCAGAAAATGATCAAACACAAACTGTGTTCCTCAGCTCCGTCCTCTCCAGGTAAATCTCAGAAAATGATCAAACACAGACTGTGTTCCTCAGCTCCGTCCTGTCCAGGTAAATCTCAGAAAATGATCAAACACAGACTGTGTTACTCAGCTCCGTCCTCTCCAGGTAAATCTCAGAAAATGATCAAACACAAACTGTGTTCCTCAGCTCCGTCGTCTCCAGGTAAATCTCAGAAAATGATCAAACACAGACTGTGTTCCTCAGCTCCGTCCTCTCCAGGTAAATCTCAGAAAATGATCAAACACAGACTGTGTTTCTCAGCTCCGTCCTCTCCAGGTAAATCTCAGAAAATGATCAAACACAGACTGTGTTCCTCAGCTCCGTCCTCTCCAGGTAAATCTCAGACAATGATCAAACACAAACTGTGTTCATCAGCTCCGTCCTCTCCAGGTAAATCTCAGAAAATGATCAAACACAAACTGTGTTCCTCAGCTCCGTCCTCTCCAGGTAAATCTCAGAAAATGATCAAACACAAACTGTGTTCCTCAGCTCCGTCCTCTCCAGGTAAATCTCAGACAATGATCAAACACAGACTGTGTTCCTCAGCTCCGTCCTGTCCAGTTAAATCTCAGACAATGATCAAACACAAACTGTGTTCCTCAGCTCCGTCCTGTCCAGGTAAATCTCAGAAAATGATCAAACACAGACTGTGTTCCTCAGCTCCGTCCTCTCCAGGTAAATCTCAGACAATGATCAAACACACACTGTGTTCCTCAGCTCCGTCCTCTCCAGGTAAATCTCAGACAATGATCAAACACAAACTGTGTTCCTCAGCTCCGTCCTGTCCAGGTAAATCTCAGAAAATGATCAAACACAAACTGTGTTCCTCAGCTCCGTCCTCTCCAGGTAAATCTCAGAAAATGATCAAACACAGACTGTGTTCCTCAGCTCCGTCCTGTCCAGGTAAATCTCAGAAAATGATCAAACACAAACTGTGTTCCTCAGCTCCGTCCTCTCCAGGTAAATCTCAGAAAATGATCAAACACAGACTGTGTTCCTCAGCTCCGTCCTCTCCAGGTAAATCTCAGAAAATGATCAAACACAAACTGTGTTCCTCAGCTCCGTCCTGTCCAGGTAAATCTCAGAAAATGATCAAACACAGACTGTGTTACTCAGCTCCGTCCTCTCCAGGTAAATCTCAGAAAATGATCAAACACAAACTGTGTTCCTCAGCTCCGTCCTCTCCAGGTAAATCTCAGAAAATGATCAAACACAGACTGTGTTCCTCAGCTCCGTCCTCTCCAGGTAAATCTCAGAAAATGATCAAACACAGACTGTGTTCCTCAGCTCCGTCCTCTCCAGGTAAATCTCAGACAATGATCAAACACAAACTGTGTTCCTCAGCTCCGTCCTGTCCAGGTAAATCTCAGAAAATGATCAAACACAAACTGTGTTCCTCAGCTCAGTCCTGTCCAGGTAAATCTCAGAAAATGATCAAACACAGACTGTGTTCCTCAGCTCCGTCCTGTCCAGGTAAATCTCAGACAATGATCAAACACAGACTGTGTTCCTCAGCTCCGTCCTGTCCAGGTAAATCTCAGACAAAGATCAAACACAAACTTTGTTCCTCAGCTCCGTCCTCTCCAGGTAAATCTCAGACAATGATCAAACACAAACTGTGTTCCTGAGCTCCGTCCTCTCCAGGTAAATCTCAGAATATGATCAAACACAGACTGTGTTCCCCAGATCCGTCCTCTCCAGGTAAATCTCAGACAATGATCAAACACAGACTGGGTTCCTCAGCTCCGTCCTGTCCAGTTAAATCTCAGACAATGATCAAACACAAACTGTGTTCCTCAGCTCCGTCCTGTCCAGGTAAATCTCAGAAAATGATCAAACACAGACTGTGTTCCTCAGCTCCGTCCTCTCCAGGTAAATCTCAGACAATGATCAAACACACACTGTGTTCCTCAGCTCCGTCCTCTCCAGGTAAATCTCAGACAATGATCAAACACAAACTGTGTTCCTCAGCTCCGTCCTGTCCAGGTAAATCTCAGAAAATGATCAAACACAAACTGTGTTCCTCAGCTCCGTCCTCTCCAGGTAAATCTCAGAAAATGATCAAACACAGACTGTGTTCCTCAGCTCCGTCCTGTCCAGGTAAATTTCAGAAAATGATCAAACACAAACTGTGTTCCTCAGCTCCGTCCTCTCCAGGTAAATCTCAGAAAATGATCAAACACAGACTGTGTTCCTCAGCTCCGTCCTCTCCAGGTAAATCTCAGAAAATGATCAAAGACAAACTGTGTTCCTCAGCTCCGTCCTGTCCAGGTAAATCTCAGAAAATGATCAAACACAGACTGTGTTACTCAGCTCCGTCCTCTCCAGGTAAATCTCAGAAAATGATCAAACACAAACTGTGTTCCTCAGCTCCGTCCTCTCCAGGTAAATCTCAGAAAATGATCAAACACAGACTGTGTTCCTCAGCTCCGTCCTCTCCAGGTAAATCTCAGAAAATGATCAAACACAGACTGTGTTCCTCAGCTCCGTCCTCTCCAGGTAAATCTCAGACAATGATCAAACACAAACTGTGTTCCTCAGCTCCGTCCTGTCCAGGTAAATCTCAGAAAATGATCAAACACAAACTGTGTTCCTCAGCTCAGTCCTGTCCAGGTAAATCTCAGAAAATGATCAAACACAGACTGTGTTCCTCAGCTCCGTCCTGTCCAGGTAAATCTCAGACAATGATCAAACACAGACTGTGTTCCTCAGCTCCGTCCTGTCCAGGTAAATCTCAGACAAAGATCAAACACAAACTTTGTTCCTCAGCTCCGTCCTCTCCAGGTAAATCTCAGACAATGATCAAACACAAACTGTGTTCCTCAGCTCCGTCCTCTCCAGGTAAATCTCAGAAAATGGTCAAACACAGACTGTGTTCCCCAGATCCGTCCTCTCCAGGTAAATCTCAGACAATGATCAAACACAAACTGTGTTCCTCAGCTCCGTCCTCTTCAGGTAAATCTCAGACAATGATCAAACACAAACTGTGTTCCTCCACTCCGTCCTGTCCAGGTAAATCTCAGAAAATGATCAAACACAGACTGTGTTCCTCAGCTCCGTCCTCTCCAGGTAAATCTCAGAAAATGATCAAACACAGACTGTGTTCCTCAGCTCCGTCCTCTCCAGGTAAATCTCAGACAATGATCAAACACAAACTGTGTTCCTCAGCTCCGTCCTGTCCAGGTAAATCTCAGAAAATGATCAAACACAGACTGTGTTCCTCAGCTCCGTCCTCTCCAGGTAAATCTCAGAAAATGATCAAACACAGACTGTGTTCCTCAGGTCCGTCCTCTCCAGGTAAATCTCAGACAATGATCAAACACAAACTGTGTTCCTCAGCTCCGTCCTTTCCAGGGAAATCTCAGACAATGATCAAACACAGACTGTGTTCCTCAGCTCCGTCCTCTCCAGGTAAATCTCAGAAAATGATCAAACACATACTGTGTTCCTCAGCTCCGTCCTCTCCAGGTAAATCTCAGAAAATGATCAAACACAAACTGTGTTCCTCAGCTCCGTCCTCTCCAGGTAAATCTCAGAAAATGATCAAACACAAACTGTGTTCCTCAGCTCCGTCCTCTCCAGGTAAATCTTAGACAATGATCAAACACAGACTGTGTTCCTCAGCTCAGTCCTCTCCAGGTAAATCTCAGACAATGATCAAACCCAGACTGTGTTCCTCAGCTCCGTCCTCTCCAGGTAAATCTCAGAAAATGATCAAACACAAACTGTGTTCCTCAGCTCCGTCCTCTCCAGGTAAATCTCAGAAAATGATCAAACACAGACTGTGTTCCTCAGCTCCGTCCTCTCCAGGTAAATCTCAGAAAATGATCAAACACAAACTGTGTTCCTCAGCTCCGTCCTGTCCAGGTAAATCTCAGAAAATGATCAAACACAGACTGTGTTACTCAGCTCCGTCCTCTCCAGGTAAATCTCAGAAAATGATCAAACACAAACTGTGTTCCTCAGCTCCGTCCTCTCCAGGTAAATCTCAGAAAATGATCAAACACAGACTGTGTTCCTCAGCTCCGTCCTCTCCAGGTAAATCTCAGAAAATGATCAAACACAGACTGTGTTCCTCAGCTCCGTCCTCTCCAGGTAAATCTCAGAAAATGATCAAACACAGACTGTGTTCCTCAGCTCCGTCCTCTCCAGGTAAATCTCAGACAATGATCAAACACAAACTGTGTTCATCAGCTCCGTCCTCTCCAGGTAAATCTCAGAAAATGATCAAACACAAACTGTGTTCCTCAGCTCCGTCCTCTCCAGGTAAATCTCAGAAAATGATCAAACACAAACTGTGTTCCTCAGCTCCGTCCTCTCCAGGTAAATCTCAGACAATGATCAAACACAGACTGTGTTCCTCAGCTCCGTCCTGTCCAGGTAAATCTCAGACAATGATCAAACACAAACTGTGTTCCTCAGCTCCGTCCTCTCCAGGTAAATCTCAGAAAATGATCAAACACAGACTGTGTTCCTCAGCTCCGTCCTCTCCAGGTAAATCTCAGACAATGATCAAACACACACTGTGTTCCTCAGCTCCGTCCTCTCCAGGTAAATCTCAGACAATGATCAAACACAAACTGTGTTCCTCAGCTCCGTCCTGTCCAGGTAAATCTCAGAAAATGAGCAAACACAAACTGTGTTCCTCAGCTCCGTCCTCTCCAGGTAAATCTCAGAAAATGATCAAACACAGACTGTGTTCCTCAGCTCCGTCCTCTCCAGGTAAATCTCAGAAAATGATCAAACACAGACTGTGTTCCTCAGCTCCGTCCTCTCCAGGTAAATCTCAGAAAATGATCAAACACAAACTGTGTTCCTCAGCTCCGTCCTGTCCAGGTAAATCTCAGAAAATGATCAAACACAGACTGTGTTACTCAGCTCCGTCCTCTCCAGGTAAATCTCAGAAAATGATCAAACACAAACTGTGTTCCTCAGCTCCGTCCTCTCCAGGTAAATCTCAGAAAATGATCAAACACAGACTGTGTTCCTCAGCTCCGTCCTCTCCAGGTAAATCTCAGAAAATGATCAAACACAGACTGTGTTCCTCAGCTCCGTCCTCTCCAGGTAAATCTCAGACAATGATCAAACACAAACTGTGTTCCTCAGCTCCATCCTGTCCAGGTAAATCTCAGAAAATGATCAAACACAAACTGTGTTCCTCAGCTCAGTCCTGTCCAGGTAAATCTCAGAAAATGATCAAACACAGACTGTGTTCCTCAGCTCCGTCCTGTCCAGGTAAATCTCAGACAATGATCAAACACAGACTGTGTTCCTCAGCTCCGTCCTGTCCAGGTAAATCTCAGACAAAGGTCAAACACAAACTTTGTTCCTCAGCTCCGTCCTCTCCAGGTAAATCTCAGACAATGATCAAACACAAACTGTGTTCCTCAGCTCCGTCCTCTTCAGGTAAATCTCAGACAATGATCAAACACAAACTGTGTTCCTCAGCTCCGTCCTCTCCAGGTAAATCTCAGAAAATGATCAAACACAGACTGTGTTCCTCAGCTCCGTCCTCTCCAGGTAAATCTCAGACAATGATCAAACACAAACTGTGTTCCTCAGCTCCGTCCTGTCCAGGTAAATCTCAGAAAATGATCAAACACAGACTGTGTTCCTCAGCTCCGTCCTCTCCAGGTAAATCTCAGAAAATGATCAAACACAGACTGTGTTCCTCAGCTCCGTCCTCTCCAGGTAAATCTCAGACAATGATCAAGCACACACTGTGTTCCTCAGCTCCGTCCTTTCCAGGGAAATCTCAGACAATGATCAAACACAGACTGTGTTCCTCAGCTCCGTCCTCTCCAGGTAAATCTCAGAAAATGATCAAACACAAACTGTGTTCCTCAGCTCCGTCCTCTCCAGGTAAATCTCAGACAATGATCAAACACAAACTGTGTTCCTCAGCTCCGTCCTCTCCAGGTAAATCTCAGACAATGATCAAACACAGACTGTGTTCCTCAGCTCCGTCCTGTCCAGGTAAATCTCAGACAATGATCAAACACAAACTGTGTTCCTCAGCTCCGTCCTCTCCAGGTAAATCTCAGAAAATGATCAAACACAGACTGTGTTCCTCAGCTCCGTCCTCTCCAGGTAAATCTCAGACAATGATCAAACACACACTGTGTTCCTCAGCTCCGTCCTCTCCAGGTAAATCTCAGACAATGATCAAACACAAACTGTGTTCCTCAGCTCCGTCCTGTCCAGGTAAATCTCAGAAAATGAGCAAACACAAACTGTGTTCCTCAGCTCCGTCCTCTCCAGGTAAATCTCAGAAAATGATCAAACACAGACTGTGTTCCTCAGCTCCGTCCTGTCCAGGTAAATCTCAGAAAATGATCAAACACAAACTGTGTTCCTCAGCTCCGTCCTCTCCAGGTAAATCTCAGAAAATGATCAAACACAGACTGTGTTCCTCAGCTCCGTCCTCTCCAGGTAAATCTCAGAAAATGATCAAACACAAACTGTGTTCCTCAGCTCCGTCCTGTCCAGGTAAATCTCAGAAAATGATCAAACACAGACTGTGTTACTCAGCTCCGTCCTCTCCAGGTAAATCTCAGATAATGATCAAACACAAACTGTGTTCCTCAGCTCCGTCCTCTCCAGGTAAATCTCAGAAAATGATCAAACACAGACTGTGTTCCTCAGCTCCGTCCTCTCCAGGTAAATCTCAGAAAATGATCAAACACAGACTGTGTTCCTCAGCTCCGTCCTCTCCAGGTAAATCTCAGACAATGATCAAACACAAACTGTGTTCCTCAGCTCCGTCCTGTCCAGGTAAATCTCAGAAAATGATCAAACACAAACTGTGTTCCTCAGCTCAGTCCTGTCCAGGTAAATCTCAGAAAATGATCAAACACAGACTGTGTTCCTCAGCTCCGTCCTGTCCAGGTAAATCTCAGACAATGATCAAACACAGACTGTGTTCCTCAGCTCCGTCCTGTCCAGGTAAATCTCAGACAAAGGTCAAACACAAACTTTGTTCCTCAGCTCCGTCCTCTCCAGGTAAATCTCAGACAATGATCAAACACAAACTGTGTTCCTCAGCTCCGTCCTCTTCAGGTAAATCTCAGACAATGATCAAACACAAACTGTGTTCCTCAGCTCCGTCCTGTCCAGGTAAATCTCAGAAAATGATCAAACACAGACTGTGTTCCTCAGCTCCGTCCTCTCCAGGTAAATCTCAGAAAATGATCAAACACAGACTGTGTTCCTCAGCTCCGTCCTCTCCAGGTAAATCTCAGACAATGATCAAACACAAACTGTGTTCCTCAGCTCCGTCCTCTCCAGGTAAATCTCAGACAATGATCAAACACAAACTGTGTTCCTCAGCTCCGTCCTCTCCAGGTAAATCTCAGACAATGATCAAACACAATCTGTGTTCCTCAGCTCCGTCCTCTCCAGGTAAATCTCAGACAATGATCAAACACACACTGTGTTCCTCAGCTCCGTCCTCTCCAGGTAAATCTCAGACAATGATCAAACACAAACTGAGTTCCTCAGCTCCGTCCTGTCCAGGTAAATCTCAGAAAATGATCAAACACAAACTGTGTTCCTCAGCTCCGTCCTCTCCAGGTAAATCTCAGAAAATGATCAAACACAGACTGTGTTCCTCAGCTCCGTCCTCTCCAGGTAAATCTCAGAAAATGATCAAACACAGACTGTGTTCCTCAGCTCCGTCCTCTCCAGGTAAATCTCAGACAATGATCAAACACAAACTGTGTTCCTCAGCTCCGTCCTGTCCAGGTAAATCTCAGAAAATGATCAAACACAAACTGTGTTCCTCAGCTCAGTCCTGTCCAGGTAAATCTCAGAAAATGATCAAACACAAACTGTGTTCCTCAGCTCAGTCCTGTCCAGGTAAATCTCAGAAAATGATCAAACACAGACTGTGTTCCTCAGCTCCGTCCTGTCCAAGTAAATCTCAGACAAAGATCAAACACAAACTTTGTTCCTCAGCTCCGTCCTCTCCAGGTAAATCTCAGACAATGATCAAACACAAACTGTGTTCCTCAGCTCCGTCCTCTCAAGGTAAATCTCAGAAAATGATCAAACACAGACTGTGTTCCCCAGATCCGTCCTCTCCAGGTAAATCTCAGACAATGATCAAACACAAACTGTGTTCCTCAGCTCCGTCCTCTTCAGGTAAATCTCAGACAATGATCAAACACAAACTGTGTTCCTCAGCTCCGTCCTGTCCAGGTAAATCTCAGAAAATGATCAAACACAGACTGTGTTCCTCAGCTCCGTCCTCTCCAGGTAAATCTCAGAAAATGATCAAACACAGACTGTGTTCCTCAGCTCCGTCCTCTCCAGGTAAATCTCAGAGAATGATCAAACACAAACTGTGTTCCTCAGCTTCGTCCTGTCCAGGTAAATCTCAGAAAATGATCAAACACAGACTGTGTTCCTCAGCTCCGTCCTCTCCAGGTAAATCTCAGAAAATGATCAAACACAGACTGTGTTCCTCAGCTCCGTCCTCTCCAGGTAAATCTCAGACAATGATCAAACACAAACTGTGTTCCTCAGCTCCGTCCTCTCCAGGTAAATCTCAGACAATGATCAAACACATACTGTGTTCCTCAGCTCCGTCCTCTCCAGGTAAATCTCAGACAATGATCAAACACAGACTGTGTTCCTCAGCTTCGTCCTCTCCAGGTAAATCTCAGACAATGATCAAACACAAACTGTGTTCCTCAGCTCCGTCCTCTCCAGGTAAATCTCAGACAATGATCAAACACAAACTGTGTTCCTCAGCTCCGTCCTCTCCAGGTAAATCTCAGACAATGATCAAACACAAACTGTGTTCCTCAGCTCCGTCCTCTCCAGGTAAATCTCAGACAATGATCAAACACAAACTATGTTCCTCAGCTCCGTCCTCTCCAGGTAAATCTCAGAAAATGATCAAACACAAACTGTGTTCCTCAGCTCCGTCCTGTCCAGGTAAATCTCAGAAAATGATCAAACACAGACTGTGTTACTCAGCTCCGTCCTCTCCAGGTAAATCTCAGAAAATGATCAAACACAAACTGTGTTCCTCAGCTCCGTCCTCTCCAGGTAAATCTCAGAAAATGATGAAACACAGACTGTGTTCCTCAGCTCCGTCCTCTCCAGGTAAATCTCAGAAAATGATCAAACACAGACTGTGTTCCTCAGCTCCGTCCTCTCCAGGTAAATCTCAGACAATGATCAAACACAAACTGTGTTCCTCAGCTCCGTCCTGTCCAGGTAAATCTCAGAAAATGATCAAACACAAACTGTGTTCCTCAGCTCAGTCCTGTCCAGGTAAATCTCAGAAAATGATCAAACACAGACTGTGTTCCTCAGCTCCGTCCTGTCCAGGTAAATCTCAGACAATGATCAAACACAGACTGCGTTCCTCAGCTCCGTCCTGTCCAGGTAAATCTCAGAAAATGATCAAACACAGACTGTGTTCCTCAGCTCCGTCCTGTCCAGGTAAATCTCAGACAATGATCAAACACAAACTGTGTTCCTCAGCTCCGTCCTCTCCAGGTAAATCTCAGAAAATGATCAAACACAGACTGTGTTCCTCAGCTCCGTCCTCTCCAGGTAAATCTCAGACAATGATCAAACACACACTGTGTTCCTCAGCTCCGTCCTCTCCAGGTAAATCTCAGACAATGATCAAACACAAACTGTGTTCTCAGCTCCGTCCTGTCCAGGTAAATCTCAGAAAATGATCAAACACAAACTGTGTTCCTCAGCTCCGTCCTCTCCAGGTAAATCTCAGACAATGATCAAACACAAACTGTGTTCCTCAGCTCCGTCCTCTCCAGGTAAATCTCAGACAATGATCAAACACAAACTGTTTTCCTCAGCTCCGTCCTCTCCAGGTAAATCTCAGACAATGATCAAACACAGACTGTGTTCCTCAGCTCCGTCCTCTCCAGGTAAATCTCAGACAATGATCAAACACAAACTGTGTTCCTCAGCTCCGTCCTCTCCAGGTAAATCTCAGACAATGATCAAACACAAACTGTGTTCCTCAGCTCCGTCCTCTCCAGGTAAATCTCAGATAATGATCAAACACAAACTGTGTTCCTCAGCTCCGTCCTCTCCAGGTAAATCTCAGACAATGATCAAACACAAACTGTGTTCCTCAGCTCCGTCCTCTCCAGGTAAATCTCAGACAATGATCAAACCCAGACTGTGTTCCTCAGCTCCGTCCTCTCCAGGTAAATCTCAGACAATGATCAAACACAGACTGTGTTCCTCAGCTCCGTCCTCTCCAGGTAAATCTCAGAAAATGATCAAACACAGACTGTGTTCCTCAGCTCCGTCCTCTCCAGGTAAATCTCAGAAAATGATCAAACACAAACTGTGTTCCTCAGCTCCGTCCTGTCCAGGTAAATCTCAGAAAATGATCAAACACAGACTGTGTTACTCAGCTCCGTCCTTTCCAGGTAAATCTCAGAAAATGATCAAACACAAACTGTGTTCCTCAGCTCCGTTCTCTCCAGGTAAATCTCAGAAAATGATCAAACACAGACTGTGTTCCTCAGCTCCGTCCTCTCCAGGTAAATCTCAGAAAATGATCAAACACAGACTGTGTTCCTCAGCTCCGTCCTCTCCAGGTAAATCTCAGAAAATGATCAAACACAGACTGTGTTCCTCAGCTCCGTCCTCTCCAGGTAAATCTCAGACAATGATCAAACACAAACTGTGTTCCTCAGCTCCGTCCTCTCCAGGTAAATCTCAGAAAATGATCAAACACAAACTGTGTTCCTCAGCTCCGTCCTCTCCAGGTAAATCTCAGACAATGATCAAACACAGACTGTGTTCCTCAGCTCCGTCCTGTCCAGGTAAATCTCAGACAATGATCAAACACAAACTGTGTTCCTCAGCTCCGTCCTCTCCAGGTAAATCTCAGAAAATGATCAAACACAGACTGTGTTCCTCAGCTCCGTCCTCTCCAGGTAAATCTCAGAAAATGATCAAACACAAACTGTGTTCCTCAGCTCCGTCCTCTCCAGGTAAATCTCAGAAAATGATCAAACACAGACTGTGTTCCTCAGCTCCGTCCTCTCCAGGTAAATCTCAAAAAATGATCAAACACAAACTGTGTTCCTCAGCTCCGTCCTGTCCAGGTAAATCTCAGAAAATGATCAAACACAGACTGTGTTACTCAGCTCCGTCCTCTCCAGGTAAATCTCAGAAAATGATCAAACACAAACTGTGTTCCTCAGCTCCGTCCTCTCCAGGTAAATCTCAGAAAATGATCAAACACAGACTGTGTTCCTCAGCTCCGTCCTCTCCAGGTAAATCTCAGACAATGATCAAACACAAACTGTGTTCCTCAGCTCCGTCCTCTCCAGGTAAATCTCAGACAATGATCAAACACAGACTGTGTTCCTCAGCTCCGTCCTCTCCAGGTAAATCTCAGAAAATGATCAAACACAGACTGTGTTCCTCAGCTCCGTCCTCTCCAGGTAAATCTCAGACAATGATCAAACACAAACTGTGTTCCTCAGCTCCGTCCTGTCCAGGTAAATCTCAGAAAATGATCAAACACAAACTGTGTTCCTCAGCTCAGTCCTGTCCAGGTAAATCTCAGAAAATGATCAAACACAGACTGTGTTCCTCAGCTCCGTCCTGTCCAGGTAAATCTCAGACAATGATCAAACACAGACTGTGTTCCTCAGCTCCGTCCTGTCCAGGTAAATCTCAGACAAAGATCAAACACAAACTTTGTTCCTCAGCTCCGTCCTCTCCAGGTAAATCTCAGACAATGATCAAACACAAACTGTGTTCCTCAGCTCCGTCCTCTCCAGGTAAATCTCAGAAAATGATCAAACACAGACTGTGTTCCCCAGATCCGTCCCCTCCAGGTAAATCTCAGACAATGATCAAACACAAACTGTGTTCCTCAGCTCCGTCCTCTTCAGGTAAATCTCAGACAATGATCAAACACAAACTGTGTTCCTCAGCTCCGTCCTGTCCAGGTAAATCTCAGAAAATGATCAAACACAGACTGTGTTCCTCAGCTCCGTCCTCTCCAGGTAAATCTCAGAAAATGATCAAACACAGACTGTGTTCCTCAGCTCCGTCCTCTCCAGGTAAATCTCAGACAATGATCAAACACAAACTGTGTTCCTCAGCTCCGTCCTGTCCAGGTAAATCTCAGAAAATGATCAAACACAGACTGTGTTCCTCAGCTCCGTCCTGTCCAGGTAAATCTCAGAAAATGATCAAACACAGACTGTGTTCCTCAGCTCCGTCCTCTCCAGGTAAATCTCAGACAATGATCAAACACAAACTGTGTTCCTCAGCTCCGTCCTTTCCAGGGAAATCTCAGACAATGATCAAACACAGACTGTGTTCCTCAGCTCCGTCCTCTCCAGGTAAATTTTAGAAAATGATCAAACACAAACTGTGTTCCTCAGCTCCGTCCTCTCCAGGTAAATCTCAGACAATGATCAAACACAAACTGTGTTCCTCAGCTCCGTCCTCTCCAGTAAATCTCAGACAATGATCAAACACAATCTGTGTTCCTCAGCTCCGTCTTCTCCAGGTAAATCTCAGACAATGATCAAACACACACTGTGTTCCTCAGCTCCGTCCTCTCCAGGTAAATCTCAGTCAATGATCAAACACAAACTGTGTTCCTCAGCTCCGTCCTGTCCAGGTAAATCTCAGAAAATGATCAAACACAAACTGTGTTCCTCAGCTCCGTCCTGTCCAGGTAAATCTCAGAAAATGATCAAACACAGACTGTGTTCCTCAGCTCCGTCCTGTCCAGGTAAATCTCAGAAAATGATCAAACACAAACTACGTTCCTCAGCTCCGTCCTCTCCAGGAAAAATCTCAGAAAATGATCAAACACAGACTGTGTTACTCAGCTCCGTCCTCTCCAGGTAAATCTCAGAAAATGATCAAACACAAACTGTGTTCCTCAGCTCCGTCCTCTCCAGGTAAATCTCAGAAAATGATCAAACACAGACTGTGTTCCTCAGCTCCGTCCTCTCCAGGTAAATCTCAGAAAATGATCAAACACAGACTGTGTTCCTCAGCTCCGTCCTCTCCAGGTAAATCTCAGACAATGATCAAACACAAACTGTGTTCCTCAGCTCCGTCCTGTCCAGGTAAATCTCAGAAAATGATCAAACACAAACTGTGTTCCTCAGCTCAGTCCTGTCCAGGTAAATCTCAGAAAATGATCAAACACAAACTGTGTTCCTCAGCTCAGTCCTGTCCAGGTAAATCTCAGAAAATGATCAAACACAAACTGTGTTCCTCAGCTCCGTCCTGTCCAGGTAAATCTCAGACAAAGATCAAACACTAACTTTGTTCCTCAGCTCCGTCCTCTCCAGGTAAATCTCAGACAATGATCAAACACAAACTGTGTTCCTCAGCTCCGTCCTCTCCAGGTAAATCTCATAAAATGATCAAACACAGACTGTGTTCCCCAGATCCGTCCTCTCCAGGTAAATCTCAGACAATGATCAAACACAAACTGTGTTCCTCAGCTCCGTCCTCTTCAGGTAAATCTCAGACAATGATCAAACACAAACTGTGTTCCTCAGCTCCGTCCTGTCCAGGTAAATCTCAGAAAATGATCAAACACAGACTGTGTTCCTCAGCTCCGTCCTCTCCAGGTAAATCTCAGAAAATGATCAAACACAGACTGTGTTCCTCAGCTCCGTCCTGTCCAGGTAAATCTCAGAAAATGATCAAACACAGACTGTGTTCCTCAGCTCCGTCCTCTCCAGGTAAATCTCAGAAAATGATCAAACACAGACTGTGTTCCTCAGCTCCGTCCTCTCCAGGTAAATCTCAGACAATGATCAAACACAAACTGTGTTCCTCAGCTTCGTCCTGTCCAGGTAAATCTCAGAAAATGATCAAACACAGACTGTGTTCCTCAGCTCCGTCCTCTCCAGGTAAATCTCAGAAAATGATCAAACACAGACTGTGTTCCTCAGCTCCGTCCTCTCCAGGTAAATCTCAGACTATGATCAAACACAAACTGTGTTCCTCAGCTCCGTCCTCTCCAGGTAAATCTCAGACAATGATCAAACACAAACTGTGTTCCTCAGCTCCGTCCTCTCCAGGTAAATCTCAGACAATGATCAAACACAAACTGTGTTCCTCAGCTCCGTCCTCTCCAGGTAAATCTCAGACAATGATCAAACACAAACTGTGTTCCTCAGCTCCGTCCTCTCCAGGTAAATCTCAGAAAATGATCAAACACAAACTGTGTTCCTCAGCTCCGTCCTGTCCAGGTAAATCTCAGAAAATGATCAAACACAGACTGTGTTACTCAGCTCCGTCCTCTCCAGGTAAATCTCAGAAAATGATCAAACACAAACTGTGTTCCTCAGCTCCGTCCTCTCCAGGTAAATCTCAGAAAATGATCAAACACAGACTGTGTTCCTCAGCTCCGTCCTCTCCAGGTAAATCTCAGAAAATGATCAAACACAGACTGTGTTCCTCAGCTCCGTCCTCTCCAGGTAAATCTCAGACAATGATCAAACACAAACTGTGTTCCTCAGCTCCGTCCTGTCCAGGTAAATCTCAGAAAATGATCAAACACAAACTGTGTTCCTCAGCTCAGTCCTGTCCAGGTAAATCTCAGAAAATGATCAAACACAGACTGTGTTCCTCAGCTCCGTCCTGTCCAGGTAAATCTCAGACAATGATCAAACACAGACTGTGTTCCTCAGCTCCGTCCTGTCCAGGTAAATCTCAGAAAATGATCAAACACAAACTGTGTTCCTCAGCTCCGTCCTCTCCAGGTAAATCTCAGACAATGATCAAACACAGACTGTGTTCCTCAGCTCCGTCCTGTCCAGGTAAATCTCAGACAATGATCAAACACAAACTGTGTTCCTCAGCTCCGTCCTCTCCAGGTAAATCTCAGAAAATGATCAAACACAGTCTGTGTTCCTCAGCTCCGTCCTCTCCAGGTAAATCTCAGACAATGATCAAACACACACTGTGTTCCTCAGCTCCGTCCTCTCCAGGTAAATCTCAGACAATGATCAAACACAAACTGTGTTCCTCAGCTCCGTCCTGTCCAGGTAAATCTCAGAAAATGATCAAACACAAACTGTGTTCCTCAGCTCCGTCCTCTCCAGGTAAATCTCAGACAATGATCAAACACAAACTGTGTTCCTCAGCTCCGTCCTCTCCAGGTAAATCTCAGACAATGATCAAACACAAACTGTTTTCCTCAGCTCCGTCCTCTCCAGGTAAATCTCAGACAATGATCAAACACAGACTGTGTTCCTCAGCTCCGTCCTCTCCAGGTAAATCTCAGACAATGATCAAACACAAACTGTGTTCCTCAGCTCCGTCCTCTCCAGGTAAATCTCAGACAATGATCAAACACAAACTGTGTTCCTCAGCTCCGTCCTCTCCAGGTAAATCTCAGATAATGATCAAACACAAACTGTGTTCCTCAGCTCCGTCCTCTCCAGGTAAATCTCAGACAATGATCAAACACAAACTGTGTTCCTCAGCTCCGTCCTCTCCAGGTAAATCTCAGACAATGATCAAACCCAGACTGTGTTCCTCAGCTCCGTCCTCTCCAGGTAAATCTCAGACAATGATCAAACACAGACTGTGTTCCTCAGCTCCGTCCTCTCCAGGTAAATCTCAGAAAATGATCAAACACAGACTGTGTTCCTCAGCTCCGTCCTCTCCAGGTAAATCTCAGAAAATGATCAAACACAAACTGTGTTCCTCAGCTCCGTCCTCTCCAGGTAAATCTCAGAAAATGATCAAACACAGACTGTGTTCCTCAGCTCCGTCCTCTCCAGGTAAATCTCAGAAAATGATCAAACACAAACTGTGTTCCTCAGCTCCGTCCTCTCCAGGTAAATCTCAGAAAATGATCAAACACAGACTGTGTTCCTCAGCTCCGTCCTCTCCAGGTAAATCTCAGACAATGATCAAACACAAACTGTGTTCCTCAGCTCCGTCCTCTCCAGGTAAATCTCAGACAATGATCAAACACAAACTGTGTTCCTCAGCTCCGTCCTCTCCAGTAAATCTCAGACAATGATCAAACACAATCTGTGTTCCTCAGCTCCGTCTTCTCCAGGTAAATCTCAGACAATGATCAAACACACACTGTGTTCCTCAGCTCCGTCCTCTCCAGGTAAATCTCAGTCAATGATCAAACACAAACTGTGTTCCTCAGCTCCGTCCTGTCCAGGTAAATCTCAGAAAATGATCAAACACAAACTGTGTTCCTCAGCTCCGTCCTGTCCAGGTAAATCTCAGAAAATGATCAAACACAGACTGTGTTCCTCAGCTCCGTCCTGTCCAGGTAAATCTCAGAAAATGATCAAACACAAACTACGTTCCTCAGCTCCGTCCTCTCCAGGAAAAATCTCAGAAAATGATCAAACACAGACTGTGTTACTCAGCTCCGTCCTCTCCAGGTAAATCTCAGAAAATGATCAAACACAAACTGTGTTCCTCAGCTCCGTCCTCTCCAGGTAAATCTCAGAAAATGATCAAACACAGACTGTGTTCCTCAGCTCCGTCCTCTCCAGGTAAATCTCAGAAAATGATCAAACACAGACTGTGTTCCTCAGCTCCGTCCTCTCCAGGTAAATCTCAGACAATGATCAAACACAAACTGTGTTCCTCAGCTCCGTCCTGTCCAGGTAAATCTCAGAAAATGATCAAACACAAACTGTGTTCCTCAGCTCAGTCCTGTCCAGGTAAATCTCAGAAAATGATCAAACACAAACTGTGTTCCTCAGCTCAGTCCTGTCCAGGTAAATCTCAGAAAATGATCAAACACAAACTGTGTTCCTCAGCTCCGTCCTGTCCAGGTAAATCTCAGACAAAGATCAAACACTAACTTTGTTCCTCAGCTCCGTCCTCTCCAGGTAAATCTCAGACAATGATCAAACACAAACTGTGTTCCTCAGCTCCGTCCTCTCCAGGTAAATCTCATAAAATGATCAAACACAGACTGTGTTCCCCAGATCCGTCCTCTCCAGGTAAATCTCAGACAATGATCAAACACAAACTGTGTTCCTCAGCTCCGTCCTCTTCAGGTAAATCTCAGACAATGATCAAACACAAACTGTGTTCCTCAGCTCCGTCCTGTCCAGGTAAATCTCAGAAAATGATCAAACACAGACTGTGTTCCTCAGCTCCGTCCTCTCCAGGTAAATCTCAGAAAATGATCAAACACAGACTGTGTTCCTCAGCTCCGTCCTGTCCAGGTAAATCTCAGAAAATGATCAAACACAGACTGTGTTCCTCAGCTCCGTCCTCTCCAGGTAAATCTCAGAAAATGATCAAACACAGACTGTGTTCCTCAGCTCCGTCCTCTCCAGGTAAATCTCAGACAATGATCAAACACAAACTGTGTTCCTCAGCTTCGTCCTGTCCAGGTAAATCTCAGAAAATGATCAAACACAGACTGTGTTCCTCAGCTCCGTCCTCTCCAGGTAAATCTCAGAAAATGATCAAACACAGACTGTGTTCCTCAGCTCCGTCCTCTCCAGGTAAATCTCAGACTATGATCAAACACAAACTGTGTTCCTCAGCTCCGTCCTCTCCAGGTAAATCTCAGACAATGATCAAACACAAACTGTGTTCCTCAGCTCCGTCCTCTCCAGGTAAATCTCAGACAATGATCAAACACAAACTGTGTTCCTCAGCTCCGTCCTCTCCAGGTAAATCTCAGACAATGATCAAACACAAACTGTGTTCCTCAGCTCCGTCCTCTCCAGGTAAATCTCAGAAAATGATCAAACACAAACTGTGTTCCTCAGCTCCGTCCTGTCCAGGTAAATCTCAGAAAATGATCAAACACAGACTGTGTTACTCAGCTCCGTCCTCTCCAGGTAAATCTCAGAAAATGATCAAACACAAACTGTGTTCCTCAGCTCCGTCCTCTCCAGGTAAATCTCAGAAAATGATCAAACACAGACTGTGTTCCTCAGCTCCGTCCTCTCCAGGTAAATCTCAGAAAATGATCAAACACAGACTGTGTTCCTCAGCTCCGTCCTCTCCAGGTAAATCTCAGACAATGATCAAACACAAACTGTGTTCCTCAGCTCCGTCCTGTCCAGGTAAATCTCAGAAAATGATCAAACACAGACTGTGTTCCTCAGCTCCGTCCTGTCCAGGTAAATCTCAGACAATGATCAAACACAGACTGTGTTCCTCAGCTCCGTCCTGTCCAGGTAAATCTCAGAAAATGATCAAACACAAACTGTGTTCCTCAGCTCCGTCCTCTCCAGGTAAATCTCAGACAATGATCAAACACAGACTGTGTTCCTCAGCTCCGTCCTGTCCAGGTAAATCTCAGACAATGATCAAACACAAACTGTGTTCCTCAGCTCCGTCCTCTCCAGGTAAATCTCAGAAAATGATCAAACACAGTCTGTGTTCCTCAGCTCCGTCCTCTCCAGGTAAATCTCAGACAATGATCAAACACACACTGTGTTCCTCAGCTCCGTCCTCTCCAGGTAAATCTCAGACAATGATCAAACACAAACTGTGTTCCTCAGCTCCGTCCTGTCCAGGTAAATCTCAGAAAATGATCAAACACAAACTGTGTTCCTCAGCTCCGTCCTCTCCAGGTAAATCTCAGACAATGATCAAACACAAACTGTGTTCCTCAGCTCCGTCCTCTCCAGGTAAATCTCAGACAATGATCAAACACAAACTGTTTTCCTCAGCTCCGTCCTCTCCAGGTAAATCTCAGACAATGATCAAACACAGACTGTGTTCCTCAGCTCCGTCCTCTCCAGGTAAATCTCAGACAATGATCAAACACAAACTGTGTTCCTCAGCTCCGTCCTCTCCAGGTAAATCTCAGACAATGATCAAACACAAACTGTGTTCCTCAGCTCCGTCCTCTCCAGGTAAATCTCAGATAATGATCAAACACAAACTGTGTTCCTCAGCTCCGTCCTCTCCAGGTAAATCTCAGACAATGATCAAACACAAACTGTGTTCCTCAGCTCCGTCCTCTCCAGGTAAATCTCAGACAATGATCAAACCCAGACTGTGTTCCTCAGCTCCGTCCTCTCCAGGTAAATCTCAGACAATGATCAAACACAGACTGTGTTCCTCAGCTCCGTCCTCTCCAGGTAAATCTCAGAAAATGATCAAACACAGACTGTGTTCCTCAGCTCCGTCCTCTCCAGGTAAATCTCAGAAAATGATCAAACACAAACTGTGTTCCTCAGCTCCGTCCTCTCCAGGTAAATCTCAGAAAATGATCAAACACAGACTGTGTTCCTCAGCTCCGTCCTCTCCAGGTAAATCTCAGAAAATGATCAAACACAAACTGTGTTCCTCAGCTCCGTCCTCTTCAGGTAAATCTCAGACAATGATCAAACACAGACTGTGTTCCTCAGCTGCGTCCTGTCCAGGTAAATCTCAGACAATGATCAAACACAAACTGTGTTCCTCAGCTCCGTCCTCTCCAGGTAAATCTCAGAAAATGATCAAACACAGACTGTGTTCCTCAGCTCCGTCCTCTCCAGGTAAATCTCAGACAATGATCAAACACACACTGTGTTCCTCAGCTCCGTCCTCTCCAGGTAAATCTCAGACAATGATCAAACACAAACTGTGTTCCTCAGCTCCGTCCTGTCCAGGTAAATCTCAGAAAATGATCAAACACAAACTGTGTTCCTCAGCTCCGTCCTCTCCAGGTAAATCTCAGAAAATGATCAAACACAGACTGTGTTCCTCAGCTCCGTCCTGTCCAGGTAAATCTCAGAAAATGATCAAACACAAACTGTGTTCCTCAGCTCCGTCCTCTCCAGGTAAATCTCAGAAAATGATCAAACACAGACTGTGTTCCTCAGCTCCGTCCTCTCCAGGTAAATCTCAGAAAATGATCAAACACAAACTGTGTTTCTCAGCTCCGTCCTGTCCAGGTAAATCTCAGAAAATGATCAAACACAGACTGTGTTACTCAGCTCCGTCCTCTCCAGGTAAATCTCAGAAAATGATCAAACACAAACTGTGTTCCTCAGCTCCGTCCTCTCCAGGTAAATCTCAGAAAATGATCAAACACAGACTGTGTTCCTCAGCTCCGTCCTGTCCAGGTAAATCTCAGAAAATGATCAAACACAAACTGTGTTCCTCAGCTCCGTCCTCTCCAGGTAAATCTCAGAAAATGATCAAACACAGACTGTGTTCCTCAGCTCCGTCCTGTCCAGGTAAATCTCAGAAAATGATCAAACACAAACTGTGTTCCTCAGCTCCGTCCTGTCCAGGTAAATCTCAGAAAATGATCAAACACAGACTGTGTTCCTCAGCTCCGTCCTCTCCAGGTAAATCTCAGAAAATGATCAAACACAAACTGTGTTCCTCAGCTCCGTCCTGTCCAGGTAAATCTCAGAAAATGATCAAACACAGACTGTGTTACTCAGCTCCGTCCTCTCCAGGTAAATCTCAGAAAATGATCAAACACAAACTGTGTTCCTCAGCTCCGTCCTCTCCAGGTAAATCTCAGAAAATGATCAAACACAGACTGTGTTCCTCAGCTCCGTCCTCTCCAGGTAAATCTCAGAAAATGATCAAACACAGACTGTGTTCCTCAGCTCCGTCCTCTCCAGGTAAATCTCAGAAAATGATCAAACACAGACTGTGTTCCTCAGCTCAGTCCTGTCCAGGTAAATCTCAGAAAATGATCAAACACAAACTGTGTTCCTCAGCTCAGTCCTGTCCAGGTAAATCTCAGAAAATGATCAAACACAAACTGTGTTCCTCAGCTCCGTCCTGTCCAGGTAAATCTCAGAAAATGATCAAACACAGACTGTGTTCCTCAGCTCCGTCCTGTCCAGGTAAATCTCAGAAAATGATCAAACACAGACTGTGTTACTCAGCTCCGTCCTCTCCAGGTAAATCTCAGAAAATGATCAAACACAAACTGTGTTCCTCAGCTCCGTCCTCTCCAGGTAAATCTCAGAAAATGATCAAACACAGACTGTGTTCCTCAGCTCCGTCCTCTCCAGGTAAATCTCAGAAAATGATCAAACACAGACTGTGTTCCTCAGCTCCGTCCTCTCCAGGTAAATCTCAGAAAATGATCAAACACAGACTGTGTTCCTCAGCTCAGTCCTGTCCAGGTAAATCTCAGAAAATGATCAAACACAAACTGTGTTCCTCAGCTCAGTCCTGTCCAGGTAAATCTCAGAAAATGATCAAACACAAACTGTGTTCCTCAGCTCCGTCCTGTCCAGGTAAATCTCAGACAAAGATCAAACACTAACTTTGTTCCTCAGCTCCGTCCTCTCCAGGTAAATCTCAGACAATGATCAAACACAAACTGTGTTCCTCAGCTCCGTCCTCTCCAGGTAAATCTCAGAAAATGATCAAACACTGACTGTGTTCCCCAGATCCGTCCTCTCCAGGTAAATCTCAGACAATGATCAAACACAAACTGTGTTCCTCAGCTCCGTCCTCTTCAGGTAAATCTCAGACAATGATCAAACACAAACTGTGTTCCTCAGCTCCGTCCTGTCCAGGTAAATCTCAGAAAATGATCAAACACAGACTGTGTTCCTCAGCTCCGTCCTCTCCAGGTAAATCTCAGAAAATGATCAAACACAGACTGTGTTCCTCAGCTCCGTCCTCTCCAGGTAAATCTCAGACAATGATCAAACACAAACTGTGTTCCTCAGCTTCGTCCTGTCCAGGTAAATCTCAGAAAATGATCAAACACAGACTGTGTTCCTCAGCTCCGTCCTCTCCAGGTAAATCTCAGAAAATGATCAAACACAGACTGTGTTCCTCAGCTCCGTCCTCTCCAGGTAAATCTCAGACTATGATCAAACACAAACTGTGTTCCTCAGCTCCGTCCTCTCCAGGTAAATCTCAGACAATGATCAAACACAAACTGTGTTCCTCAGCTCCGTCCTCTCCAGGTAAATCTCAGACAATGATCAAACACAAACTGTGTTCCTCAGCTCCGTCCTCTCCAGGTAAATCTCAGACAATGATCAAACACAAACTGTGTTCCTCAGCTCCGTCCTCTCCAGGTAAATCTCAGAAAATGATCAAACACAAACTGTGTTCCTCAGCTCCGTCCTGTCCAGGTAAATCTCAGAAAATGATCAAACACAGACTGTGTTACTCAGCTCCGTCCTCTCCAGGTAAATCTCAGAAAATGATCAAACACAAACTGTGTTCCTCAGCTCCGTCCTCTCCAGGTAAATCTCAGAAAATGATCAAACACAGACTGTGTTCCTCAGCTCCGTCCTCTCCAGGTAAATCTCAGAAAATGATCAAACACAGACTGTGTTCCTCAGCTCCGTCCTCTCCAGGTAAATCTCAGACAATGATCAAACACAAACTGTGTTCCTCAGCTCCGTCCTGTCCAGGTAAATCTCAGAAAATGATCAAACACAAACTGTGTTCCTCAGCTCAGTCCTGTCCAGGTAAATCTCAGAAAATGATCAAACACAGACTGTGTTCCTCAGCTCCGTCCTGTCCAGGTAAATCTCAGACAATGATCAAACACAAACTGTGTTCCTCAGCTCCGTCCTGTCCAGGTAAATCTCAGAAAATGATCAAACACAAACTGTGTTCCTCAGCTCCGTCCTCTCCAGGTAAATCTCAGAAAATGATCAAACACAGACTGTGTTCCTCAGCTCCGTCCTGTCCAGGTAAATCTCAGAAAATGATCAAACACAAACTGTGTTCCTCAGCTCCGTCCTCTCCAGGTAAATCTCAGAAAATGATCAAACACAGACTGTGTTCCTCAGCTCCGTCCTCTCCAGGTAAATCTCAGAAAATGATCAAACACAAACTGTGTTTCTCAGCTCCGTCCTGTCCAGGTAAATCTCAGAAAATGATCAACACAGACTGTGTTACTCAGCTCCGTCCTCTCCAGGTAAATCTCAGAAAATGATCAAACACAAACTGTGTTCCTCAGCTCCGTCCTCTCCAGGTAAATCTCAGAAAATGATCAAACACAGACTGTGTTCCTCAGCTCCGTCCTCTCCAGGTAAATCTCAGAAAATGATCAAACACAGACTGTGTTCCTCAGCTCCGTCCTCTCCAGGTAAATCTCAGAAAATGATCAAACACAGACTGTGTTCCTCAGCTCCGTCCTCTCCAGGTAAATCTCAGACAATGATCAAACACAAACTGTGTTCATCAGCTCCGTCCTCTCCAGGTAAATCTCAGAAAATGATCAAACACAAACTGTGTTCCTCAGCTCCGTCCTCTCCAGGTAAATCTCAGAAAATGATCAAACACAAACTGTGTTCCTCAGCTCCGTCCTCTCCAGGTAAATCTCAGACAATGATCAAACACAGACTGTGTTCCTCAGCTCCGTCCTGTCCAGGTAAATCTCAGACAATGATCAAACACAAACTGTGTTCCTCAGCTCCGTCCTCTCCAGGTAAATCTCAGAAAATGATCAAACACAGACTGTGTTCCTCAGCTCCGTCCTCTCCAGGTAAATCTCAGACAATGATCAAACACACACTGTGTTCCTCAGCTCCGTCCTCTCCAAGTAAATCTCAGACAATGATCAAACACAAACTGTGTTCCTCAGCTCCGTCCTGTCCAGGTAAATCTCAGAAAATGATCAAACACAAACTGTGTTCCTCAGCTCCGTCCTCTCCAGGTAAATCTCAGAAAATGATCAAACACAGACTGTGTTCCTCAGCTCCGTCCTGTCCAGGTAAATCTCAGAAAATGATCAAACACAAACTGTGTTCCTCAGCTCCGTCCTGTCCAGGTAAATCTCAGAAAATGATCAAACACAGACTGTGTTCCTCAGCTCCGTCCTCTCCAGGTAAATCTCAGAAAATGATCAAACACAAACTGTGTTCCTCAGCTCCGTCCTGTCCAGGTAAATCTCAGAAAATGATCAAACACAGACTGTGTTACTCAGCTCCGTCCTCTCCAGGTAAATCTCAGAAAATGATCAAACACAAACTGTGTTCCTCAGCTCCGTCCTCTCCAGGTAAATCTCAGAAAATGATCAAACACAGACTGTGTTCCTCAGCTCCGTCCTCTCCAGGTAAATCTCAGAAAATGATCAAACACAGACTGTGTTCCTCAGCTCCGTCCTCTCCAGGTAAATCTCAGAAAATGATCAAACACAGACTGTGTTCCTCAGCTCAGTCCTCTCCAGGTAAATCTCAGAAAATGATCAAACACAAACTGTGTTCCTCAGCTCAGTCCTGTCCAGGTAAATCTCAGAAAATGATCAAACACAAACTGTGTTCCTCAGCTCCGTCCTGTCCAGGTAAATCTCAGAAAATGATCAAACACAGACTGTGTTCCTCAGCTCCGTCCTGTCCAGGTAAATCTCAGAAAATGATCAAACACAGACTGTGTTACTCAGCTCCGTCCTCTCCAGGTAAATCTCAGAAAATGATCAAACACAAACTGTGTTCCTCAGCTCCGTCCTCTCCAGGTAAATCTCAGAAAATGATCAAACACAGACTGTGTTCCTCAGCTCCGTCCTCTCCAGGTAAATCTCAGAAAATGATCAAACACAGACTGTGTTCCTCAGCTCCGTCCTCTCCAGGTAAATCTCAGAAAATGATCAAACACAGACTGTGTTCCTCAGCTCAGTCCTGTCCAGGTAAATCTCAGAAAATGATCAAACACAAACTGTGTTCCTCAGCTCAGTCCTGTCCAGGTAAATCTCAGAAAATGATCAAACACAAACTGTGTTCCTCAGCTCCGTCCTGTCCAGGTAAATCTCAGACAAAGATCAAACACTAACTTTGTTCCTCAGCTCCGTCCTCTCCAGGTAAATCTCAGACAATGATCAAACACAAACTGTGTTCCTCAGCTCCGTCCTCTCCAGGTAAATCTCAGAAAATGATCAAACACTGACTGTGTTCCCCAGATCCGTCCTCTCCAGGTAAATCTCAGACAATGATCAAACACAAACTGTGTTCCTCAGCTCCGTCCTCTTCAGGTAAATCTCAGACAATGATCAAACACAAACTGTGTTCCTCAGCTCCGTCCTGTCCAGGTAAATCTCAGAAAATGATCAAACACAGACTGTGTTCCTCAGCTCCGTCCTCTCCAGGTAAATCTCAGAAAATGATCAAACACAGACTGTGTTCCTCAGCTCCGTCCTCTCCAGGTAAATCTCAGACAATGATCAAACACAAACTGTGTTCCTCAGCTTCGTCCTGTCCAGGTAAATCTCAGAAAATGATCAAACACAGACTGTGTTCCTCAGCTCCGTCCTCTCCAGGTAAATCTCAGAAAATGATCAAACACAGACTGTGTTCCTCAGCTCCGTCCTCTCCAGGTAAATCTCAGACTATGATCAAACACAAACTGTGTTCCTCAGCTCCGTCCTCTCCAGGTAAATCTCAGACAATGATCAAACACAAACTGTGTTCCTCAGCTCCGTCCTCTCCAGGTAAATCTCAGACAATGATCAAACACAAACTGTGTTCCTCAGCTCCGTCCTCTCCAGGTAAATCTCAGACAATGATCAAACACAAACTGTGTTCCTCAGCTCCGTCCTCTCCAGGTAAATCTCAGAAAATGATCAAACACAAACTGTGTTCCTCAGCTCCGTCCTGTCCAGGTAAATCTCAGAAAATGATCAAACACAGACTGTGTTACTCAGCTCCGTCCTCTCCAGGTAAATCTCAGAAAATGATCAAACACAAACTGTGTTCCTCAGCTCCGTCCTCTCCAGGTAAATCTCAGAAAATGATCAAACACAGACTGTGTTCCTCAGCTCCGTCCTCTCCAGGTAAATCTCAGAAAATGATCAAACACAGACTGTGTTCCTCAGCTCCGTCCTCTCCAGGTAAATCTCAGACAATGATCAAACACAAACTGTGTTCCTCAGCTCCGTCCTGTCCAGGTAAATCTCAGAAAATGATCAAACACAAACTGTGTTCCTCAGCTCAGTCCTGTCCAGGTAAATCTCAGAAAATGATCAAACACAGACTGTGTTCCTCAGCTCCGTCCTGTCCAGGTAAATCTCAGACAATGATCAAACACAGACTGTGTTCCTCAGCTCCGTCCTGTCCAGGTAAATCTCAGAAAATGATCAAACACAAACTGTGTTCCTCAGCTCCGTCCTCTCCAGGTAAATCTCAGACAATGATCAAACACATACTGTGTTCCTCAGCTCCGTCCTGTCCAGGTAAATCTCAGACAATGATCAAACACAAACTGTGTTCCTCAGCTCCGTCCTCTCCAGGTAAATCTCAGAAAATGATCAAACACAGTCTGTGTTCCTCAGCTCCGTCCTCTCCAGGTAAATCTCAGACAATGATCAAACACACACTGTGTTCCTCAGCTCCGTCCTCTCCAGGTAAATCTCAGACAATGATCAAACACAAACTGTGTTCCTCAGCTCCGTCCTGTCCAGGTAAATCTCAGAAAATGATCAAACACAAACTGTGTTCCTCAGCTCCGTCCTCTCCAGGTAAATCTCAGACAATGATCAAACACAAACTGTGTTCCTCAGCTCCGTCCTCTCCAGGTAAATCTCAGACAATGATCAAACACAAACTGTTTTCCTCAGCTCCGTCCTCTCCAGGTAAATCTCAGACAATGATCAAACACAGACTGTGTTCCTCAGCTCCGTCCTCTCCAGGTAAATCTCAGACAATGATCAAACACACACTGTGTTCCTCAGCTCCGTCCTCTCCAGGTAAATCTCAGACAATGATCAAACACAAACTGTGTTCCTCAGCTCCGTCCTCTCCAGGTAAATCTCAGATAATGATCAAACACAAACTGTGTTCCTCAGCTCCGTCCTCTCCAGGTAAATCTCAGAAAATGATCAAACACAGACTGTGTTCCTCAGCTCCGTCCTCTCCAGGTAAATCTCAGAAAATGATCAAACACAAACTGTGTTCCTCAGCTCCGTCCTCTCCAGGTAAATCTCAGACAATGATCAAACACAGACTGTGTTCCTCAGCTCCGTCCTGTCCAGGTAAATCTCAGACAATGATCAAACACAAACTGTGTTCCTCAGCTCCGTCCTCTCCAGGTAAATCTCAGAAAATGATCAAACACAGACTGTGTTCCTCAGCTCCGTCCTCTCCAGGTAAATCTCAGACAATGATCAAACACACACTGTGTTCCTCAGCTCCGTCCTCTCCAGGTAAATCTCAGACAATGATCAAACACAAACTGTGTTCCTCAGCTCCGTCCTGTCCAGGTAAATCTCAGAAAATGATCAAACACAAACTGTGTTCCTCAGCTCCGTCCTCTCCAGGTAAATCTCAGAAAATGATCAAACACAGACTGTGTTCCTCAGCTCCGTCCTGTCCAGGTAAATCTCAGAAAATGATCAAACACAAACTGTGTTCCTCAGCTCCGTCCTCTCCAGGTAAATCTCAGAAAATGATCAAACACAGAATGTGTTCCTCAGCTCCGTCCTCTCCAGGTAAATCTCAGAAAATGATCAAACACAAACTGTGTTTCTCAGCTCCGTCCTGTCCAGGTAAATCTCAGAAAATGATCAAACACAGACTGTGTTACTCAGCTCCGTCCTCTCCAGGTAAATCTCAGAAAATGATCAAACACAAACTGCGTTCCTCAGCTCCGTCCTCTCCAGGTAAATCTCAGAAAATGATCAAACACAGACTGTGTTCCTCAGCTCCGTCCTCTCCAGGTAAATCTCAGAAAATGATCAAACACAGACTGTGTTCCTCAGCTCCGTCCTCTCCAGGTAAATCTCAGAAAATGATCAAACACAGACTGTGTTCCTCAGCTCCGTCCTCTCCAGGTAAATCTCAGACAATGATCAAACACAAACTGTGTTCATCAGCTCCGTCCTCTCCAGGTAAATCTCAGAAAATGATCAAACACAAACTGTGTTCCTCAGCTCCGTCCTCTCCAGGTAAATCTCAGAAAATGATCAAACACAAACTGTGTTCCTCAGCTCCGTCCTCTCCAGGTAAATCTCAGACAATGATCAAACACAGACTGTGTTCCTCAGCTCCGTCCTGTCCAGGTAAATCTCAGACAATGATCAAACACAAACTGTGTTCCTCAGCTCCGTCCTCTCCAGGTAAATCTCAGAAAATGATCAAACACAGACTGTGTTCCTCAGCTCCGTCCTCTCCAGGTAAATCTCAGACAATGATCAAACACACACTGTGTTCCTCAGCTCCGTCCTCTCCAGGTAAATCTCAGACAATGATCAAACACAAACTGTGTTCCTCAGCTCCGTCCTGTCCAGGTAAATCTCAGAAAATGATCAAACACAAACTGTGTTCCTCAGCTCCGTCCTCTCCAGGTAAATCTCAGAAAATGATCAAACACAGACTGTGTTCCTCAGCTCCGTCCTGTCCAGGTAAATCTCAGAAAATGATCAAACACAAACTGTGTTCCTCAGCTCCGTCCTGTCCAGGTAAATCTCAGAAAATGATCAAACACAGACTGTGTTCCTCAGCTCCGTCCTCTCCAGGTAAATCTCAGAAAATGATCAAACACAAACTGTGTTCCTCAGCTCCGTCCTGTCCAGGTAAATCTCAGAAAATGATCAAACACAGACTGTGTTACTCAGCTCCGTCCTCTCCAGGTAAATCTCAGAAAATGATCAAACACAAACTGTGTTCCTCAGCTCCGTCCTCTCCAGGTAAATCTCAGAAAATGATCAAACACAGACTGTGTTCCTCAGCTCCGTCCTCTCCAGGTAAATCTCAGAAAATGATCAAACACAGACTGTGTTCCTCAGCTCCGTCCTCTCCAGGTAAATCTCAGACAATGATCAAACACAAACTGTGTTCCTCAGCTTCGTCCTGTCCAGGTAAATCTCAGAAAATGCTCAAACACAAACTGTGTTCCTCAGCTCAGTCCTGTCCAGGTAAATCTCAGAAAATGATCAAACACAGACTGTGTTACTCAGCTCCATCCTGTCCAGGTAAATCTCAGACAATGATCAAACACAGACTGTGTTCCTCAGCTCCGTCCTGTCCAGGTAAATCTCAGACAAAGATCAAACACAAACTTTGTTCCTCAGCTCCGTCCTCTCCAGGTAAATATCAGACAATGATCAAACACAAACTGTGTTCCTCAGCTCCGTCCTCTCCAGGTAAATCTCAGAAAATGATCAAACACAGACTGTGTTCCCCAGATCCGTCCTCTCCAGGTAAATCTCAGACAATGATCAAACACAAACTGTGTTCCTCAGCTCCGTCCTCTTCAGGTAAATCTCAGACAATGATCAAACACAAACTGTGTTCCTCAGCTCCGTCCTGTCCAGGTAAATCTCAGAAAATGATCAAACACAGACTGTGTTCCTCAGCTCCGTCCTCTACAGGTAAATCTCAGAAAATGATCAAACACAGACTGTGTTCCTCAGCTCCGTCCTCTCCAGGTAAATCTCAGACAATGATCAAACACAAACTGTGTTCCTCAGCTCCGTCCTGTCCAGGTAAATCTCAGAAAATGATCAAACACAGACTGTGTTCCTCAGCTCCGTCCTCTCCAGGTAAATCTCAGAAAATGATCAAACACAGACTGTGTTCCTCATCTCCGTCCTCTCCAGGTAAATCTCAGACAATGATCAAACACAAACTGTGTTCCTCAGCTCCGTCCTTTCCAGGGAAATCTCAGACAATGATCAAACACAGACTGTGTTCCTCAGCTCCGTCCTCTCCAGGTAAATCTCAGACAATGATCAAACACAAACTGTGTTCCTCAGCTCCGTCCTCTCCAGGTAAATCTCAGAAAATGATCAAACACAAACTGTGTTCCTCAGCTCCGTCCTCTCCAGGTAAATCTCAGAAAATGATCAAACACAAACTGTGTTCCTCAGCTCCGTCCTCTCCAGGTAAATCTTAGACAATGATCAAACACAGACTGTGTTCCTCAGCTCAGTCCTCTCCAGGTAAATCTCAGACAACGATCAAACACAGACTGTGTTCCTCAGCTCCGTCCTCTCCAGGTAAATCTCAGAAAATGATCAAACACAAACTGTGTTCCTCAGCTCCGTCCTCTCCAGGTAAATCTCAGAAAATGATCAAACACAGACTGTGTTCCTCAGCTCCGTCCTCTCCAGGTAAATCTCAGAAAATGATCAAACACAGACTGTGTTCCTCAGCTCCGTCCTCTCCAGGTAAATCTCAGAAAATGATCAAACACAGACTGTGTTCCTCAGCTCCGTCCTCTCCAGGTAAATCTCAGACAATGATCAAACACATACTGTGTTCCTCAGCTCCGTCCTCTCCAGGTAAATCTCAGAAAATGATCAAACACAGACTGTGTTCCTCAGCTCCGTCCTCTCCAGGTAAATCTCAGAAAATGATCAAACACAAACTGTGTTCCTCAGCTCCGTCCTGTCCAGGAAAATCTCAGAAAATGATCAAACACAGACTGTGTTACTCAGCTCCGTCCTCTCCAGGTAAATCTCAGAAAATGATCAAACACAAACTGTGTTCCTCAGCTCCGTCCTCTCCAGGTAAATCTCAGAAAATGATCAAACACAAACTGTGTTCCTCAGCTACGTCCTCTCCAGGTAAATCTCAGAAAATGATCAAACACAAACTGTGTTCCTCAGCTCCGTCCTCTCCAGGTAAATCTCAGACAATGATCAAACACAGACTGTGTTCCTCAGCTCCGTCCTGTCCAGGTAAATCTCAGACAATGATCAAACACAAACTGTGTTCCTCAGCTCCGTCCTCTCCAGGTAAATCTCAGAAAATGATCAAACACAGACTGTATTCCTCAGCTCCGTCCTCTCCAGGTAAATCTCAGAAAATGATCAAACACAGACTGTGTTCCTCAGCTCCGTCCTCTCCAGGTAAATCTCAGACAATGATCAAACACAAACTGTGTTCCTCAGCTCCGTCCTGTCCAGGTAAATCTCAGAAAATGATCAAACACAAACTGTGTTCCTCAGCTCAGTCCTGTCCAGGTAAATCTCAGACAATGATCAAACACAGACTGTGTTCCTCAGCTCCGTCCTGTCCAGGTAAATCTCAGACAAAGATCAAACACAAACTTTGTTCCTCAGCTCCGTCCTCTCCAGGTAAATCTCAGACAATGATCAAACACAAACTGTGTTCCTCAGCTCAGTCCTCTCCAGGTAAATCTCAGAAAATGATCAAACACAGACTGTGTTCCCCAGATCCGTCCTCTCCAGGTAAATCTCAGACAATGATCAAACACAAACTGTGTTCCTCAGCTCCGTCCTCTTCAGGTAAATCTCAGACAATGATCAAACACAAACTGTGTTCCTCAGCTCCGTCCTCTCCAGGGAAATCTCAGACAATGATCAAACACAAACTGTGTTCCTCAGCTCCGTCCTGTCCAGGTAAATCTCAGAAAATGATCAAACACAAACTGTGTTCCTCAGCTCCGTCCTGTCCAGGTAAATCTCAGAAAATGATCAAACACAGACTGTGTTCCTCAGCTCCGTCCTCTCCAGGTAAATCTCAGAAAATGATCAAACACAGACTGTGTTCCTCAGCTCCGTCCTCTCCAGGTAAATCTCAGACAATGATCAAACACAAACTGTGTTCCTCAGCTCCGTCCTCTCCAGGTAAATCTCAGACAATGATCAAACACAAACTGTGTTCCTCAGCTCCGTCCTTTCCAGGGAAATCTCAGACAATGATCAAACACAGACTGTGTTGCTCAGCTCCGTCCTCTCCAGGTAAATCTCAGAAAATGATCAAACACAAACTGTGTTCCTCAGCTCCGTCCTCTCCAGGTAAATCTCAGACAATGATCAAACACAAACTGTGTTCCTCAGCTCCGTCCTCTCCAGGTAAATCTCAGACAATGATCAAACACAATCTGTGTTCCTCAGCTCCGTCCTCTCCAGGTAAATCTCAGACAATGATCAAACACACACTGTGTTCCTCAGCTCCGTCCTGTCCAGGTAAATCTCAGACAATGATCAAACACAAACTGTGTTCCTCAGCTCCGTCCTGTCCAGGTAAATCTCAGAAAATGATCAAACACAAACTGTGTTCCTCAGCTCCGTCCTCTCCAGGTAAATCTCAGAAAATGATCAAACACAGACTGTGTTCCTCAGCTCTGTCCTGTCCAGGTAAATCTCAGAAAATGATCAAACACAAACTGTGTTCCTCAGCTCCGTCCTCTCCAGGAAAAATCTCAGAAAATGATCAAACACAGACTGTGTTACTCAGCTCCGTCCTCTCCAGGTAAATCTCAGAAAATGATCAAACACAAACTGTGTTCCTCAGCTCCGTCCTCACCAGGTAAATCTCAGAAAATGATCAAACACAGACTGTGTTCCTCAGCTCCGTCCTCTCCAGGTAAATCTCAGAAAATGATCAAACACAGACTGTGTTCCTCAGCTCCGTCCTCTCCAGGTAAATCTCAGACAATGATCAAACACAAACTGTGTTCCTCAGCTCCGTCCTGTCCAGGTAAATCTCAGAAAATGATCAAACACAAACTGTGTTCCTCAGCTCCGTCCTCTCCAGGTAAATCTCAGAAAATGATCAAACACAGACTGTGTTCCTCAGCTCCGTCCTCTCCAGGTAAATCTCAGACAATGATCAAACACAAACTGTGTTCCTCAGCTCCGTCCTGTCCAGGTAAATCTCAGAAAATGCTCAAACACAAACTGTGTTCCTCAGCTCAGTCCTGTCCAGGTAAATCTCAGAAAATGATCAAACACAGACTGTGTTCCTCAGCTCCGTCCTGTCCAGGTAAATCTCAGACAATGATCAAACACAGACTGTGTTCCTCAGCTCCGTCCTGTCAAGGTAAATCTCAGACAAAGATCAAACACAAACTTTGTTCCTCAGCTCCGTCCTCTCCAGGTAAATCTCAGACAATGATCAAACACAAACTGTGTTCCTCAGCTCCGTCCTCTCCAGGTAAATCTCAGAAAATGATCAAACACAGACTGTGTTCCCCAGATCCGTCCTCTCCAGGTAAATCTCAGACAATGATCAAACACAAACTGTGTTCCTCAGCTCCGTCCTCTTCAGGTAAATCTCAGACAATGATCAAACACAAACTGTGTTCCTCAGCTCCGTCCTGTCCAGGTAAATCTCAGAAAATGAACAAACACAGACTGTGTTCCTCAGCTCCGTCCTCTCCAGGTAAATCTCAGAAAATGATCAAACACAGACTGTGTTCCTCAGCTCAGTCCTCTCCAGGTAAATCTCAGACAATGATCAAACCCAGACTGTGTTCCTCAGCTCCGTCCTCTCCAGGTAAATCTCAGACAATGATCAAACACATACTGTGTTCCTCAGCTCCGTCCTCTCCAGGTAAATCTCAGAAAATGATCAAACACAGACTGTGTTCCTCAGCTCCGTACTCTCCAGGTAAATCTCAGAAAATGATCAAACACAAACTGTGTTCCTCAGCTCCGTCCTGTCCAGGTAAATCTCAGAAAATGATCAAACACAGACTGTGTTACTCAGCTCAGTCCTCTCCAGGTAAATCTCAGAAAATGATCAAACACAAACTGTGTTCCTCAGCTCCGTCCTCTCCAGGTAAATCTCAGAAAATGATCAAACACAGACTGTGTTCCTCAGCTCCGTCCTCTCCAGGTAAATCTCAGAAAATGATCAAACACAGACTGTGTTCCTCACCTCCGTCCTCTCCAGGTAAATCTCAGAAAATGATCAAACACAGACTGTGTTCCTCAGCTCCGTCCTCTCCAGGTAAATCTCAGACAATGATCAAACACAGACTGTGTTCCTCAGCTCCGTCCTCTCCAGGTAAATCTCAGACAATGATCAAACACAAACTGTGCTCATCAGCTCCGTCCTCTCCAGGTAAATCTCAGAAAATGATCAAACACAAACTGTGTTCCTCAGCTCCGTCCTCTCCAGGTAAATCTCAGAAAATGATCAAACACAAACTGTGTTCCTCAGCTCCGTCCTCTCCAGGTAAATCTCAGACAATGATCAAACACAGACTGTGTTCCTCAGCTCCGTCCTGTCCAGGTAAATCTCAGACAATGATCAAACACAAACTGTGTTCCTCAGCTCCGTCCTCTCCAGGTAAATCTCAGAAAATGATCAAACACAGACTGTGTTCCTCAGCTCCGTCCTGTCCAGGTAAATCTCAGACAAAGATCAAACACAAACTTTGTTCCTCAGCTCCGTCCTCTCCAGGTAAATCTCAGACAATGATCAAACACAAACTGTGTTCCTCAGCTCCGTTCTCTCCAGGTAAATCTCAGAAAATGATCAAACACAGACTGTGTTCCCCAGATCCGTCCTCTCCAGGTAAATCTTAGACAATGATCAAACACAAACTGTGTTCCTCAGCTCCGTCCTCTTCAGGTAAATCTCAGACAATGATCAAACACAAACTGTGTTCCTCAGCTCCGTCCTGTCCAGGTAAATCTCAGAAAATGATCAAACACAGACTGTGTTCCTCAGCTCCGTCCTCTCCAGGTAAATCTCAGAAAATGATCAAACACAGACTGTGTTCCTCAGCTCCGTCCTCTCCAGGTAAATCTCAGAAAATGATCAAACACAAACTGTGTTCCTCAGCTCCGTCCTCTCCAGGTAAATCTCAGAAAATGATCAAACACAGACAGTGTTCCTCAGCTCCGTCCTCTCCAGGTAAATCTCAGAAAATGATCAAACACAAACTGTGTTCCTCAGCTCCGTCCTCTCCAGGTAAATCTCAGAAAATGATCAAACACAAACTGTGTTCCTCAGCTCCGTCCTCTCCAGGTAAATCTTAGACAATGATCAAACACAGACTGTGTTCCTCAGCTCAGTCCTCTCCAGGTAAATCTCAGACAATGATCAAACCCAGACTGTGTTCCTCAGCTCCGTCCTCTCCAGGTAAATCTCAGACAATGATCAAACACATACTGTGTTCCTCAGCTCCGTCCTCTCCAGGTAAATCTCAGAAAATGATCAAACACAGACTGTGTTCCTCAGCTCCGTCCTCTCCAGGTAAATCTCAGAAAATGATCAAACACAAACTGTGTTCCTCAGCTCCGTCCTGTCCAGGTAAATCTCAGAAAATGATCAAACACAGACTGTGTTACTCAGCTCCGTCCTCTCCAGGTAAATCTCAGAAAATGATCAAACACAAACTGTGTTCCTCAGCTCCGTCCTCTCCAGGTAAATCTCAGAAAATGATCAAACACAGACTGTGTTCCTCAGCTCCGTCCTCTCCAGGTAAATCTCAGAAAATGATCAAACACAGACTGTGTTCCTCAGCTCCGTCCTCTCCAGGTAAATCTCAGAAAATGATCAAACACAGACTGTGTTCCTCAGCTCCGTCCTCTCCAGGTAAATCTCAGACAATGATCAAACACAAACTGTGTTCATCAGCTCCGTCCTCTCCAGGTAAATCTCAGAAAATGATCAAACACAAACTGTGTTCCTCAGCTCCGTCCTCTCCAGGTAAATCTCAGAAAATGATCAAACACAAACTGTGTTCCTCAGCTCCGTCCTCTCCAGGTAAATCTCAGACAATGATCAAACACAGACTGTGTTCCTCAGCTCCGTCCTGTCCAGGTAAATCTCAGACAATGATCAAACACAAACTGTGTTACTCAGCTCCGTCCTCTCCAGGTAAATCTCAGAAAATGATCAAACACAGACTGTGTTCCTCAGCTCCGTCCTCTCCAGGTAAATCTCAGAAAATGATCAAACACAGACTGTGTTCCTCAGCTCCGTCCTCTCCAGGTAAATCTCAGACAATGATCAAACACAAACTGTGTTCCTCAGCTCCGTCCTGTCCAGGTAAATCTCAGAAAATGATCAAACACAAACTGTGTTCCTCAGCTCAGTCCTGTCCAGGTAAATCTCAGAAAATGATCAAACACAGACTGTGTTCCTCAGCTCCGTCCTCTCCAGGTAAATCTCAGACAATGATCAAACACAGACTGTGTTCCTCAGCTCCGTCCTGTCCAGGTAAATCTCAGACAAAGATCAAACACAAACTTTGTTCCTCAGCTCCGTCCTCTCCAGGTAAATCTCAGACAATGATCAAACACAAACTGTGTTCCTCAGCTCCGTCCTCTCCAGGTAAATCTCAGAAAGTGATCAAACACAGACTGTGTTCCCCAGATCCGTCCTCTCCAGGTAAATCTCAGACAATGATCAAACACAAACTGTGTTCCTCAGCTCCGTCCTCTTCAGGTAAATCTCAGACAATGATCAAACACAAACTGTGTTCCTCAGCTCCGTCCTGTCCAGGTAAATCTCAGAAAATGATCAAACACAGACTGTGTTCCTCAGCTCCGTCCTCTCCAGGTAAATCTCAGAAAATGATCAAACACAGACTGTGTTCCTCAGCTCCGTCCTCTCCAGGTAAATCTCAGACAATGATCAAACACAAACTGTGTTCCTCAGCTCCGTCCTGTCCAGGTAAATCTCAGAAAATGATCAAACACAGACTGTGTTCCTCAGCTCCGTCCTCTCCAGGTAAATCTCAGAAAATGATCAAACACAGACTGTGTTCCTCAGCTCCGTCCTCTCCAGGTAAATCTCAGACAATGATCAAACACAAACTGTGTTCCTCAGCTCCGTCCTTTCCAGGGAAATCTCAGACAATGATCGAACACAGACTGTGTTCCTCAGCTCCGTCCTCTCCAGGTAAATCTCAGAAAATGATCAAACACAAACTGTGTTCCTCAGCTCCGTCCTCTCCAGGTAAATCTCAGACAATGATCAAACACAAACTGTGTTCCTCAGCTCCGTCCTCTCCAGGTAAATCTCAGACAATGATCAAACACAATCTGTGTTCCTCAGCTCCGTCCTCTCCAGGTAAATCTCAGACAATGATCAAACACACACTGTGTTCCTCAGCTC
This sequence comes from Hypanus sabinus, assembly GCF_030144855.1. Lineage (NCBI taxonomy): Eukaryota > Metazoa > Chordata > Chondrichthyes > Myliobatiformes > Dasyatidae > Hypanus > Hypanus sabinus. The sequence continues at coordinate 180,290 of NW_026781553.1, read as the reverse complement.
CGTCCTCTCCAGGTAAATCTCAGACAATGATCAAACACAAACTGTGTTCCTCAGCTCCGTCCTGTCCAGGTAAATCTCAGAAAATGATCAAACACAAACTGTGTTCCTCAGCTCCGTCCTCTCCAGGTAAATCTCAGAAAATGATCAAACACAGACTGTGTTCCTCAGCTCCGTCCTGTCCAGGTAAATCTCAGAAAATGATCAAACACAAACTGTGTTCCTCAGCTCCGTCCTCTCCAGGAAAAATCTCAGAAAATGATCAAACACAGACTGTGTTACTCAGCTCCGTCCTCTCCAGGTAAATCTCAGAAAATGATCAAACACAAACTGTGTTCCTCAGCTCCGTCCTCTCCAGGTAAATCTCAGAAAATGATCAAACACAGACTGTGTTCCTCAGCTCCGTCCTCTCCAGGTAAATCTCAGACAATGATCAAACACAGACTGTGTTCCTCAGCTCCGTCCTGTCCAGGTAAATCTCAGACAATGATCAAACACAAACTGTGTTCCTCAGCTCCGTCCTCTCCAGGTAAATCTCAGAAAATGATCAAACACAGACTGTGTTCCTCAGCTCCGTCCTCTCCAGGTAAATCTCAGAAAATGATCAAACACAGACTGTGTTCCTCAGCTCCGTCCTCTCCAGGTAAATATCAGACAATGATCAAACACAAACTGTGTTCCTCAGCTCCGTCCTGTCCAGGTAAATCTCAGAAAATGATCAAACACAAACTGTGTTCCTCAGCTCAGTCCTGTCCAGGTAAATCTCAGAAAATGATCAAACACAGACTGTGTTCCTCAGCTCCGTCCTCTCCAGGTAAATCTCAGACAATGATCAAACACAGACTGTGTTCCTCAGCTCCGTCCTGTCCAGGTAAATCTCAGACAAAGATCAAACACAAACTTTGTTCCTCAGCTCCGTCCTCTCCAGGTAAATCTCAGACAATGATCAAACAATAAACTGTGTTCCTCAGCTCCGTCCTCTCCAGGTAAATCTCAGAAAATGATCAAACACAGACTGTGTTCCCCAGATCCGTCCTCTCCAGGTAAATCTTAGACAATGATCAAACACAAACTGTGTTCCTCAGCTCTGTCCTCTTCAGGTAAATCTCAGACAATGATCAAACACAAACTGTGTTCCTCAGCTCCGTCCTGTCCAGGTAAATCTCAGAAAATGATCAAACACAGACTGTGTTCCTCAGCTCCGTCCTCTCCAGGTAAATCTCAGAAAATGATCAAACACAGACTGTGTTCCTCAGCTCCGTCCTCTCCAGGTAAATCTCAGACAATGATCAAACACAAACTGTGTTCCTCAGCTCCGTCCTGTCCAGGTAAATCTCAGAAAATGATCAAACACAGACTGTGTTCCTCAGCTCCGTCCTCTCCAGGTAAATCTCAGAAAATGATCAAACACAGATTGTGTTCCTCAGCTCCGTCCTCTCCAGGTAAATCTCAGACAATGATCAAACACAAACTGTGTTCCTCAGCTCCGTCCTTTCCAGGGAAATCTCAGACAATGATCAAACACAGACTGTGTTCCTCAGCTCCGTCCTCTCCAGGTAAATCTCAGAAAATGATCAAACACAAACTGTGTTCCTCAGCTCCGTCCTCTCCAGGTAAATCTCAGACAATGATCAAACACAAACTGTGTTCCTCAGCTCCGTCCTCTCCAGGTAAATCTCAGACAATGATCAAACACAATCTGTGTTCCTCAGCTCCGTCCTCTCCAGGTAAATCTCAGACAATGATCAAACACACACTGTGTTCCTCAGCTCCGTCCTCTCCAGGTAAATCTCAGACAATGATCAAACACAAACTGTGTTCCTCAGCTCCGTCCTGTCCAGGTAAATCTCAGAAAATGATCAAACACAAAATGTGTTCCTCAGCTCCGTCCTCTCCAGGTAAATCTCAGAAAATGATCAAACACAGACTGTGTTCCTCAGCTCCGTCCTGTCCAGGTAAATCTCAGAAAATGATCAAACACAAACTGTGTTCCTCAGCTCCGTCCTCTCCAGGAAAAATCTCAGAAAATGATCAAACACAGACTGTGTTACTCAGCTCCGTCCTCTCCAGGTAAATCTCAGAAAATGATCAAACACAAACTGTGTTCCTCAGCTCCGTCCTCTCCAGGTAAATCTCAGAAAATGATCAAACACAGACTGTGTTCCTCAGCTCCGTCCTCTCCAGGTAAATCTCAGAAAATGATCAAACACAAACTGTGTTCCTCAGCTCCGTCCTCTCCAGGTAAATCTCAGAAAATGATCAAACACAGACTGTGTTCCTCAGCTCAGTCCTCTCCAGGTAAATCTCAAACAATGATCAAACCCAGACTGTGTTCCTCAGCTCCGTCCTCTCCAGGTAAATCTCAGACAATGATCAAACACATACTGTGTTCCTCAGCTCCGTCCTCTCCAGGTAAATCTCAGAAAATGATCAAACACAGACTGTGTTCCTCAGCTCCGTCCTCTCCAGGTAAATCTCAGAAAATGATCAAACACAAACTGTGTTCCTCAGCTCCGTCCTGTCCAGGTAAATCTCAGAAAATGATCAAACACAGACTGTGTTACTCAGCTCCGTCCTCTCCAGGTAAATCTCAGAAAATGATCAAACACAAACTGTGTTCCTCAGCTCCGTCCTCTCCAGGTAAATCTCAGAAAATGATCAAACACAGACTGTGTTCCTCAGCTCCGTCCTCTCCAGGTAAATCTCAGAAAATGATCAAACACAGACTGTGTTCCTCAGCTCCGTCCTCTCCAGGTAAATCTCAGAAAATGATCAAACACAGACTGTGTTCCTCAGCTCCGTCCTCTCCAGGTAAATCTCAGACAATGATCAAACACAAACTGTGTTCATCAGCTCCGTCCTCTCCAGGTAAATCTCAGAAAATGATCAAACACAAACTGTGTTCCTCAGCTCCGTCCTCTCCAGGTAAATCTCAGAAAATGATCAAACACAAACTGTGTTCCTCAGCTCCGTCCTCTCCAGGTAAATCTCAGACAATGATCAAACACAGACTGTGTTCCTCAGCTCCGTCCTGTCCAGGTAAATCTCAGACAATGATCAAACACAAACTGTGTTCCTCAGCTCCGTCCTCTCCAGGTAAATCTCAGAAAATGATCAAACACAGACTGTGTTCCTCAGCTCCGTCCTCTCCAGGTAAATCTCAGAAAATGATCAAACACAGACTGTGTTCCTCAGCTCCGTCCTCTCCAGGTAAATCTCAGACAATGATCAAACACAAACTGTGTTCCTCAGCTCCGTCCTGTCCAGGTAAATCTCAGAAAATGATGAAACACAAACTGTGTTCCTCAGCTCAGTCCTGTCCAGGTAAATCTCAGAAAATGATCAAACACAGACTGTGTTCCTCAGCTCCGTCCTCTCCAGGTAAAGCTCAGACAATGATCAAACACAGACTGTGTTCCTCAGCTCCGTCCTGTCCAGGTAAATCTCAGACAAAGATCAAACACAAACTTTGTTCCTCAGCTCCGTCCTCTCCAGGTAAATCTCAGACAATGATCAAACACAAACTGTGTTCCTCAGCTCCGTCCTCTCCAGGTAAATCTCAGAAAATGATCAAACACAGACTGTGTTCCCCAGATCCGTCCTCTCCAGGTAAATCTCAGACAATGATCAAACACAAACTGTGTTCCTCAGCTCCGTCCTCTTCAGGTAAATCTCAGACAATGATCAAACACAAACTGTGTTCCTCAGCTCCGTCCTGTCCAGGTAAATCTCAGAAAATGATCAAACACAGACTGTGTTCCTCAGCTCCGTCCTCTCCAGGTAAATCTCAGAAAATGATCAAACACAGACTGTGTTCCTCAGCTCCGTCCTCTCCAGGTAAATCTCAGACAATGATCAAACACAAACTGTGTTCCTCAGCTCCGTCCTGTCCAGGTAAATCTCAGAAAATGATCAAACACAGACTGTGTTCCTCAGCTCCGTCCTCTCCAGGTAAATCTCAGAAAATGATCAAACACAGACTGTGTTCCTCAGCTCCGTCCTCTCCAGGTAAATCTCAGACAATGATCAAACACAAACTGTGTTCCTCAGCTCCGTCCTTTCCAGGGAAATCTCAGACAATGATCGAACACAGACTGTGTTCCTCAGCTCCGTCCTCTCCAGGTAAATCTCAGAAAATGATCAAACACAAACTGTGTTCCTCAGCTCCGTCCTCTCCAGGTAAATCTCAGACAATGATCAAACACAAACTGTGTTCCTCAGCTCCGTCCTCTCCAGGTAAATCTCAGACAATGATCAAACACAATCTGTGTTCCTCAGCTCCGTCCTCTCCAGGTAAATCTCAGACAATGATCAAACACACACTGTGTTCCTCAGCTCCGTCCTCTCCAGGTAAATCTCAGACAATGATCAAACACAAACTGTGTTCCTCAGCTCCGTCCTGTCCAGGTAAATCTCAGAAAATGATCAAACACAAACTGTGTTCCTCAGCTCCGTCCTCTCCAGGTAAATCTCAGAAAATGATCAAACACAGACTGTGTTCCTCAGCTCCGTCCTGTCCAGGTAAATCTCAGAAAATGATCAAACACAAACTGTGTTCCTCAGCTCCGTCCTCTCCAGGTAAATCTCAGAAAATGATCAAACACAGACTGTGTTCCTCAGCTCCGTCCTCTCCAGGTAAATGTCAGAAAATGATCAAACACAAACTGTGTTCCTCAGCTCCGTCCTCTCCAGGTAAATCTCAGAAAATGATCAAACACAGACTGTGTTCCTCAGCTCAGTCCTCTCCAGGTAAATCTCAGACAATGATCAAACCCAGACTGTGTTCCTCAGCTCCGTCCTCTCCAGGTAAATCTCAGACAATGATCAAACACATACTGTGTTCCTCAGCTCCGTCCTCTCCAGGTAAATCTCAGAAAATGATCAAACACAGACTGTGTTCCTCAGCTCCGTCCTCTCCAGGTAAATCTCAGAAAATGATCAAACACAAACTGTGTTCCTCAGCTCCGTCCTGTCCAGGTAAATCTCAGAAAATGATCAAACACAGACTGTGTTACTCAGCTCCGTCCTCTACAGGTAAATCTCAGAAAATGATCAAACACAAACTGTGTTCCTCAGCTCCGTCCTCTCCAGGTAAATCTCAGAAAATGATCAAACACAGACTGTGTTCCTCAGCTCCGTCCTCTCCAGGTAAATCTCAGAAAATGATCAAACACAGACTGTGTTCCTCAGCTCCGTCCTCTCCAGGTAAATCTCAGAAAATGATCAAACACAGACTGTGTTCCTCAGCTCCGTCCTCTCCAGGTAAATCTCAGACAATGATCAAACACAAACTGTGTTCATCAGCTCCGTCCTCTCCAGGTAAATCTCAGAAAATGATCAAACACAAACTGTGTTCCTCAGCTCCGTCCTCTCCAGGTAAATCTCAGAAAATGATCAAACACAAACTGTGTTCCTCAGCTCCGTCCTCTCCAGGTAAATCTCAGACAATGATCAAACACAGACTGTGTACCTCAGCTCCGTCCTGTCCAGGTAAATCTCAGACAATGATCAAACACAAACTGTGTTCCTCAGCTCCGTCCTCTCCAGGTAAATCTCAGAAAATGATCAAACACAGACTGTGTTCCTCAGCTCCGTCCTCTCCAGGTAAATCTCAGAAAATGATCAAACACAGACTGTGTTCCTCAGCTCCGTCCTCTCCAGGTAAATCTCAGACAATGATCAAACACAAACTGTGTTCCTCAGCTCCGTCCTGTCCAGGTAAATCTCAGAAAATGATGAAACACAAACTGTGTTCCTCAGCTCAGTCCTGTCCAGGTAAATCTCAGAAAATGATCAAACACAGACTGTGTTCCTCAGCTCCGTCCTCTCCAGGTAAAGCTCAGACAATGATCAAACACAGACTGTGTTCCTCAGCTCCGTCCTGTCCAGGTAAATCTCAGACAAAGATCAAACACAAACTTTGTTCCTCAGCTCCGTCCTCTCCAGGTAAATCTCAGACAATGATCAAACACAAACTGTGTTCCTCAGCTCCGTCCTCTCCAGGTAAATCTCAGAAAATGATCAAACACAGACTGTGTTCCCCAGATCCGTCCTCTCCAGGTAAATCTCAGACAATGATCAAACACAAACTGTGTTCCTCAGCTCCGTCCTCTTCAGGTAAATCTCAGACAATGATCAAACACAAACTGTGTTCCTCAGCTCCGTCCTGTCCAGGTAAATCTCAGAAAATGATCAAACACAGACTGTGTTCCTCAGCTCCGTCCTCTCCAGGTAAATCTCAGAAAATGATCAAACACAGACTGTGTTCCTCAGCTCCGTCCTCTCCAGGTAAATCTCAGACAATGATCAAACACAAACTGTGTTCCTCAGCTCCGTCCTGTCCAGGTAAATCTCAGAAAATGATCAAACACAGACTGTGTTCCTCAGCTCCGTCCTCTCCAGGTAAATCTCAGAAAATGATCAAACACAGATTGTGTTCCTCAGCTCCGTCCTCTCCAGGTAAATCTCAGACAATGATCAAACACAAACTGTGTTCCTCAGCTCCGTCCTTTCCAGGGAAATCTCAGACAATGATCAAACACAGACTGTGTTCCTCAGCTCCGTCCTCTCCAGGTAAATCTCAGAAAATGATCAAACACAAACTGTGTTCCTCAGCTCCGTCCTCTCCAGGTAAATCTCAGACAATGATCAAACACAAACTGTGTTCCTCAGCTCCGTCCTCTCCAGGTAAATCTCAGACAATGATCAAACACAATCTGTGTTCCTCAGCTCCGTCCTCTCCAGGTAAATCTCAGACAATGATCAAACACACACTGTGTTCCTCAGCTCCGTCCTCTCCAGGTAAATCTCAGACAATGATCAAACACAAACTGTGTTCCTCAGCTCCGTCCTGTCCAGGTAAATCTCAGAAAATGATCAAACACAAACTGTGTTCCTCAGCTCCGTCCTCTCCAGGTAAATCTCAGAAAATGATCAAACACAGACTGTGTTCCTCAGCTCCGTCCTGTCCAGGTAAATCTCAGAAAATGATCAAACACAAACTGTGTTCCTCAGCTCCGTCCTCTCCAGGAAAAATCTCAGAAAATGATCAAACACAGACTGTGTTACTCAGCTCCGTCCTCTCCAGGTAAATCTCAGAAAATGATCAAACACAAACTGTGTTCCTCAGCTCCGTCCTCTCCAGGTAAATCTCAGAAAATGATCAAACACAGACTGTGTTCCTCAGCTCCGTCCTCTCCAGGTAAATCTCAGAAAATGATCAAACACAAACTGTGTTCCTCAGCTCCGTCCTCTCCAGGTAAATCTCAGAAAATGATCAAACACAGACTGTGTTCCTCAGCTCAGTCCTCTCCAGGTAAATCTCAGACAATGATCAAACCCAGACTGTGTTCCTCAGCTCCGTCCTCTCCAGGTAAATCTCAGACAATGATCAAACACATACTGTGTTCCTCAGCTCCGTCCTCTCCAGGTAAATCTCAGAAAATGATCAAACACAGACTGTGTTCCTCAGCTCCGTCCTCTCCAGGTAAATCTCAGAAAATGATCAAACACAAACTGTGTTCCTCAGCTCCGTCCTGTCCAGGTAAATCTCAGAAAATGATCAAACACAGACTGTGTTACTCAGCTCCGTCCTCTCCAGGTAAATCTCAGAAAATGATCAAACACAAACTGTGTTCCTCAGCTCCGTCCTCTCCAGGTAAATCTCAGAAAATGATCAAACACAGACTGTGTTCCTCAGCTCCGTCCTCTCCAGGTAAATCTCAGAAAATGATCAAACACAGACTGTGTTCCTCAGCTCCGTCCTCTCCAGGTAAATCTCAGAAAATGATCAAACACAGACTGTGTTCCTCAGCTCCGTCCTCTCCAGGTAAATCTCAGACAATGATCAAACACAAACTGTGTTCATCAGCTCCGTCCTCTCCAGGTAAATCTCAGAAAATGATCAAACACAAACTGTGTTCCTCAGCTCCGTCCTCTCCAGGTAAATCTCAGAAAATGATCAAACACAAACTGTGTTCCTCAGCTCCGTCCTCTCCAGGTAAATCTCAGACAATGATCAAACACAGACTGTGTTCCTCAGCTCCGTCCTGTCCAGGTAAATCTCAGACAATGATCAAACACAAACTGTGTTCCTCAGCTCCGTCCTCTCCAGGTAAATCTCAGAAAATGATCAAACACAGACTGTGTTCCTCAGCTCCGTCCTCTCCAGGTAAATCTCAGAAAATGATCAAACACAGACTGTGTTCCTCAGCTCCGTCCTCTCCAGGTAAATCTCAGACAATGATCAAACACAAACTGTGTTCCTCAGCTCCGTCCTGTCCAGGTAAATCTCAGAAAATGATGAAACACAAACTGTGTTCCTCAGCTCAGTCCTGTCCAGGTAAATCTCAGAAAATGATCAAACACAGACTGTGTTCCTCAGCTCCGTCCTCTCCAGGTAAAGCTCAGACAATGATCAAACACAGACTGTGTTCCTCAGCTCCGTCCTGTCCAGGTAAATCTCAGACAAAGATCAAACACAAACTTTGTTCCTCAGCTCCGTCCTCTCCAGGTAAATCTCAGACAATGATCAAACACAAACTGTGTTCCTCAGCTCCGTCCTCTCCAGGTAAATCTCAGAAAATGATCAAACACAGACTGTGTTCCCCAGATCCGTCCTCTCCAGGTAAATCTCAGACAATGATCAAACACAAACTGTGTTCCTCAGCTCCGTCCTCTTCAGGTAAATCTCAGACAATGATCAAACACAAACTGTGTTCCTCAGCTCCGTCCTGTCCAGGTAAATCTCAGAAAATGATCAAACACAGACTGTGTTCCTCAGCTCCGTCCTCTCCAGGTAAATCTCAGAAAATGATCAAACACAGACTGTGTTCCTCAGCTCCGTCCTCTCCAGGTAAATCTCAGACAATGATCAAACACAAACTGTGTTCCTCAGCTCCGTCCTGTCCAGGTAAATCTCAGAAAATGATCAAACACAGACTGTGTTCCTCAGCTCCGTCCTCTCCAGGTAAATCTCAGAAAATGATCAAACACAGACTGTGTTCCTCAGCTCCGTCCTCTCCAGGTAAATCTCAGACAATGATCAAACACAAACTGTGTTCCTCAGCTCCGTCCTTTCCAGGGAAATCTCAGACAATGATCGAACACAGACTGTGTTCCTCAGCTCCGTCCTCTCCAGGTAAATCTCAGAAAATGATCAAACACAAACTGTGTTCCTCAGCTCCGTCCTCTCCAGGTAAATCTCAGACAATGATCAAACACAAACTGTGTTCCTCAGCTCCGTCCTCTCCAGGTAAATCTCAGACAATGATCAAACACAATCTGTGTTCCTCAGCTCCGTCCTCTCCAGGTAAATCTCAGACAATGATCAAACACACACTGTGTTCCTCAGCTCCGTCCTCTCCAGGTAAATCTCAGACAATGATCAAACACAAACTGTGTTCCTCAGCTCCGTCCTGTCCAGGTAAATCTCAGAAAATGATCAAACACAAACTGTGTTCCTCAGCTCCGTCCTCTCCAGGTAAATCTCAGAAAATGATCAAACACAGACTGTGTTCCTCAGCTCCGTCCTGTCCAGGTAAATCTCAGAAAATGATCAAACACAAACTGTGTTCCTCAGCTCCGTCCTCTCCAGGTAAATCTCAGAAAATGATCAAACACAGACTGTGTTCCTCAGCTCCGTCCTCTCCAGGTAAATGTCAGAAAATGATCAAACACAAACTGTGTTCCTCAGCTCCGTCCTCTCCAGGTAAATCTCAGAAAATGATCAAACACAGACTGTGTTCCTCAGCTCAGTCCTCTCCAGGTAAATCTCAGACAATGATCAAACCCAGACTGTGTTCCTCAGCTCCGTCCTCTCCAGGTAAATCTCAGACAATGATCAAACACATACTGTGTTCCTCAGCTCCGTCCTCTCCAGGTAAATCTCAGAAAATGATCAAACACAGACTGTGTTCCTCAGCTCCGTCCTCTCCAGGTAAATCTCAGAAAATGATCAAACACAAACTGTGTTCCTCAGCTCCGTCCTGTCCAGGTAAATCTCAGAAAATGATCAAACACAGACTGTGTTACTCAGCTCCGTCCTCTACAGGTAAATCTCAGAAAATGATCAAACACAAACTGTGTTCCTCAGCTCCGTCCTCTCCAGGTAAATCTCAGAAAATGATCAAACACAGACTGTGTTCCTCAGCTCCGTCCTCTCCAGGTAAATCTCAGAAAATGATCAAACACAGACTGTGTTCCTCAGCTCCGTCCTCTCCAGGTAAATCTCAGAAAATGATCAAACACAGACTGTGTTCCTCAGCTCCGTCCTCTCCAGGTAAATCTCAGACAATGATCAAACACAAACTGTGTTCATCAGCTCCGTCCTCTCCAGGTAAATCTCAGAAAATGATCAAACACAAACTGTGTTCCTCAGCTCCGTCCTCTCCAGGTAAATCTCAGAAAATGATCAAACACAAACTGTGTTCCTCAGCTCCGTCCTCTCCAGGTAAATCTCAGACAATGATCAAACACAGACTGTGTTCCTCAGCTCCGTCCTGTCCAGGTAAATCTCAGACAATGATCAAACACAAACTGTGTTCCTCAGCTCCGTCCTCTCCAGGTAAATCTCAGAAAATGATCAAACACAGACTGTGTTCCTCAGCTCCGTCCTCTCCAGGTAAATCTCAGAAAATGATCAAACACAGACTGTGTTCCTCAGCTCCGTCCTCTCCAGGTAAATCTCAGACAATGATCAAACACAAACTGTGTTCCTCAGCTCCGTCCTGTCCAGGTAAATCTCAGAAAATGATGAAACACAAACTGTGTTCCTCAGCTCAGTCCTGTCCAGGTAAATCTCAGAAAATGATCAAACACAGACTGTGTTCCTCAGCTCCGTCCTCTCCAGGTAAAGCTCAGACAATGATCAAACACAGACTGTGTTCCTCAGCTCCGTCCTGTCCAGGTAAATCTCAGACAAAGATCAAACACAAACTTTGTTCCTCAGCTCCGTCCTCTCCAGGTAAATCTCAGACAATGATCAAACACAAACTGTGTTCCTCAGCTCCGTCCTCTCCAGGTAAATCTCAGAAAATGATCAAACACAGACTGTGTTCCCCAGATCCGTCCTCTCCAGGTAAATCTCAGACAATGATCAAACACAAACTGTGTTCCTCAGCTCCGTCCTCTTCAGGTAAATCTCAGACAATGATCAAACACAAACTGTGTTCCTCAGCTCCGTCCTGTCCAGGTAAATCTCAGAAAATGATCAAACACAGACTGTGTTCCTCAGCTCCGTCCTCTCCAGGTAAATCTCAGAAAATGATCAAACACAGACTGTGTTCCTCAGCTCCGTCCTCTCCAGGTAAATCTCAGACAATGATCAAACACAAACTGTGTTCCTCAGCTCCGTCCTGTCCAGGTAAATCTCAGAAAATGATCAAACACAGACTGTGTTCCTCAGCTCCGTCCTCTCCAGGTAAATCTCAGAAAATGATCAAACACAGACTGTGTTCCTCAGCTCCGTCCTCTCCAGGTAAATCTCAGACAATGATCAAACACAAACTGTGTTCCTCAGCTCCGTCCTTTCCAGGGAAATCTCAGACAATGATCGAACACAGACTGTGTTCCTCAGCTCCGTCCTCTCCAGGTAAATCTCAGAAAATGATCAAACACAAACTGTGTTCCTCAGCTCCGTCCTCTCCAGGTAAATCTCAGACAATGATCAAACACAAACTGTGTTCCTCAGCTCCGTCCTCTCCAGGTAAATCTCAGACAATGATCAAACACAATCTGTGTTCCTCAGCTCCGTCCTCTCCAGGTAAATCTCAGACAATGATCAAACACACACTGTGTTCCTCAGCTCCGTCCTCTCCAGGTAAATCTCAGACAATGATCAAACACAAACTGTGTTCCTCAGCTCCGTCCTGTCCAGGTAAATCTCAGAAAATGATCAAACACAAACTGTGTTCCTCAGCTCCGTCCTCTCCAGGTAAATCTCAGAAAATGATCAAACACAGACTGTGTTCCTCAGCTCCGTCCTGTCCAGGTAAATCTCAGAAAATGATCAAACACAAACTGTGTTCCTCAGCTCCGTCCTCTCCAGGAAAAATCTCAGAAAATGATCAAACACAGACTGTGTTACTCAGCTCCGTCCTCTCCAGGTAAATCTCAGAAAATGATCAAACACAAACTGTGTTCCTCAGCTCCGTCCTCTCCAGGTAAATCTCAGAAAATTCTCAAACACAGACTGTGTTCCTCAGCTCCGTCCTCTCCAGGTAAATCTCAGAAAATGATCAAACACAGACTGTGTTCCTCAGCTCCGTCCTCTCCAGGTAAATCTCAGACAATGATCAAACACAAACTGTGTTCCTCAGCTCCGTCCTGTCCAGGTAAATCTCAGAAAATGATCAAACACAAACCGTGTTCCTCAGCTCAGTCCTGTCCAGGTAAATCTCAGAAAATGATCAAACACAGACTGTGTTCCTCAGCTCCGTCCTGTCCAGGTAAATCTCAGAAAATGATCAAACACAAACTGTGTTCCTCAGCTCCGTCCTCTCCAGGTAAATCTCAGACAATGATCAAACACAGACTGTGTTCCTCAGCTCCGTCCTGTCCAGGTAAATCTCAGACAATGATCAAACACAAACTGTGTTCCTCAGCTCCGTCCTCTCCAGGTAAATCTCAGAAAATGATCAAACACAGACTGTGTTCCTCAGCTCCGTCCTCTCCAGGTAAATCTCAGACAATGATCAAACACAAACTGTGTTCCTCAGCTCCGTCCTCTCCAGGTAAATCTCAGACAATGATCAAACACAAACTGTGTTCATCAACTCCGTCCTCTCCAGGTAAATCTCAGACAATGATCAAACACAAACTGTGTTCCTCAGCTCCGTCCTCTCCAGGTAAATCTCAGAAAATGATCAAACACAGACTGTGTTCCTCAGCTCCGTCCTGTCCAGGTAAATCTCAGACAATGATCAAACTTAAACTGTGTTCCTCAGCTCCGTCCTGTCCAGGTAAATCTCAGAAAATGATCAAACACAAACTGTGTTCCTCAGCTCCGTCCTCTCCAGGTAAATCTCAGAAAATGATCAAACACAGACTGTGTTCCTCAGCTCCGTCCTGTCCAGGAAAATCTCAGAAAATGATCAAACACAAACTGTGTTCCTCAGCTCCGTCCTCTCCAGGTAAATCTCAGAAAATGATCAAACACAGACTGTGTTCCTCAGCTCCGTCCTCTCCAGGTAAATCTCAGAAAATGATCAAACACAAACTGTGTTCCTCAGCTCCGTCCTCTCCAGGTAAATCTCAGAAAATGATCAAACACAGACTGTGTTCCTCAGCTCCGTCCTGTCCAGGTAAATCTCAGACAATGATCAAACACAAACTGTGTTCCTCAGCTCCGTCCTGTCCAGGTAAATCTCAGAAAATGATCAAACACAAACTGTGTTCCTCAGCTCCGTCCTCTCCAGGTAAATCTCAGAAAATGATCAAACACAGACTGTGTTCCTCAGCTCCGTCCTGTCCAGGTAAATCTCAGAAAATGATCAAACACAAACTGTGTTCCTCAGCTCCGTCCTCTCCAGGTAAATCTCAGAAAATGATCAAACACAGACTGTGTTCCTCAGCTCCGTCCTCTCCAGGTAAATCTCAGAAAATGATCAAACACAAACTGTGTTCCTCAGCTCCGTCCTGTCCAGGTAAATCTCAGAAAATGATCAAACACAGACTGTGTTACTCAGCTCCGTCCTCTCCAGGTAAATCTCAGAAAATGATCAAACACAAACTGTGTTCCTCAGCTCCGTCCTCTCCAGGTAAATCTCAGAAAATGATCAAACACAGACTGTGTTCCTCAGCTCCGTCCTCTCCAGGTAAATCTCAGAAAATGATCAAACACAGACTGTGTTCCTCAGCTCCGTCCTCTCCAGGTAAATCTCAGAAAATGATCAAACACAGACTGTGTTCCTCAGCTCCGTCCTCTCCAGGTAAATCTCAGACAATGATCAAACACAAACTGTGTTCATCAGCTCCGTCCTCTCCAGGTAAATCTCAGAAAATGATCAAACACAAACTGTGTTCCTCAGCTCCGTCCTCTCCAGGTAAATCTCAGAAAATGATCAAACACACACTGTGTTCCTCAGCTCCGTCCTCTCCAGGTAAATCTCAGACAATGATCAAACACAGACTGTGTTCCTCAGCTCCGTCTTGTCCAGGTAAATCTCAGACAATGATCAAACACAAACTGTGTTCCTCAGCTCCGTCCTGTCCAGGTAAATCTCAGAAAATGATCAAACACAGACTGTGTTACTCAGCTCCGTCCTCTCCAGGTAAATCTCAGAAAATGAACAAACACAAACTGTGTTCCTCAGCTCCGTCCTCTCCAGGTAAATCTCAGAAAATGATCAAACACAGACTGTGTTCCTCAGCTCCGTCCTCTCCAGGTAAATCTCAGAAAATGATCAAACACAGACTGTGTTCCTCAGCTCCGTCCTCTCCAGGTAAATCTCAGACAATGATCAAACACAAACTGTGTTCCTCAGCTCCGTCCTGTCCAGGTAAATCTCAGAAAATGATCAAACCCAAACTGTGTTCCTCAGCTCAGTCCTGTCCAGGTAAATCTCAGAAAATGATCAAACACAGACTGTGTTCCTCAGCTCCGTCCTGTCCAGGTAAATCTCAGACAATGATCAAACACAGACTGTGTTCCTCAGCTCCGTCCTGTCCAGGTAAATCTCAGACAATGATCAAACACAAACTGTGTTCCTCAGCTCCGTCCTCTCCAGGTAAATCTCAGAAAATGATCAAACACAGACTGTGTTCCTCAGCTCCGTCCTCTCCAGGTAAATCTCAGACAATGATCAAACACACACTGTGTTCCTCAGCTCCGTCCTCTCCAGGTAAATCTCAGACAATGATCAAACACAAACTGTGTTCCTCAGCTCCGTCCTGTCCAGGTAAATCTCAGAAAATGATCAAACACAAACTGTGTTCCTCAGCTCCGTCCTCTCCAGGTAAATCTCAGACAATGATCAAACACAAACTGTGTTCCTCAGCTCCGTCCTCTCCAGGTAAATCTCAGACAATGATCAAACACAAACTGTGTTCCTCAGCTCCGTCCTCTCCAGGTAAATCTCAGACAATGATCAAACACAGACTGTGTTCCTCAGCTCCGTCCTCTCCAGGTAAATCTCAGACAATGATCAAACACAAACTGTGTTCCTCAGCTCCGTCCTCTCCAGGTAAATCTCAGACAATGATCAAACACAAACTGTGTTCCTCAGCTCCGTACTCTCCAGGTAAATCTCAGATAATGATCAAACACAAACTGTGTTCCTCAGCTCCGTCCTCTCCAGGTAAATCTCAGACAATGATCAAACACAAACTGTGTTCCTCAGCTCCGTCCTCTCCAGGTAAATCTCAGACAATGATCAAACCCAGACTGTATTCCTCAGCTCCGTCCTCTCCAGGTAAATCTCAGACAATGATCAAACACAGACTGTGTTCCTCAGCTCCGTCCTCTCCAGGTAAATCTCAGAAAATGATCAAACACAGACTGTGTTCCTCAGCTCCGTCCTCTCCAGGTAAATCTCAGAAAATGATCAAACACAAACTGTGTTCCTCAGCTCCGTCCTCTCCAGGTAAATCTCAGAAAATGATCAAACACAGACTGTGTTCCTCAGCTCCGTCCTCTCCAGGTAAATCTCAGAAAATGATCAAACACAAACTGTGTTCCTCAGCTCCGTCCTCTCCAGGTAAATCTCAGACAATGATCAAACACAGACTGTGTTCCTCAGCTCCGTCCTGTCCAGGTAAATCTCAGACAATGATCAAACACAAACTGTGTTCCTCAGCTCCGTCCTCTCCAGGTAAATCTCAGAAAATGATCAAACACAGACTGTGTTCCTCAGCTCCGTCCTCTCCAGGTAAATCTCAGACAATGATCAAACACAAACTGTGTTCCTCAGCTCCGTCCTCTCCAGGTAAATCTCAGACAATGATCAACCACAAACTGTGTTCATCAACTCCGTCCTCTCCAGGTAAATCTCAGACAATGATCAAACACAAACTGTGTTCCTCAGCTCCGTCCTCTCCAGGTAAATCTCAGAAAATGATCAAACACAGACTGTGTTCCTCAGCTCCGTCCTGTCCAGGTAAATCTCAGACAATGATCAAACACAAACTGTGTTCCTCAGCTCCGTCCTGTCCAGGTAAATCTCAGAAAATGATCAAACACAAACTGTGTTCCTCATCTCCGTCCTCTCCAGGTAAATCTCAGAAAATGATCAAACACAGACTGTGTTCCTCAGCTCCGTCCTGTCCAGGTAAATCTCAGAAAATGATCAAACACAAACTGTGTTCCTCAGCTCCGTCCTCTCCAGGTAAATCTCAGAAAATGATCAAACACAGACTGTGTTCCTCAGCTCCGTCCTCTCCAGGTAAATCTCAGAAAATGATCAAACACAAACTGTGTTCCTCAGCTCCGTCCTCTCCAGGTAAATCTCAGAAAATGATCAAACACAGACTGTGTTCCTCAGCTCCGTCCTGTCCAGGTAAATCTCAGACAATGATCAAACACAAACTGTGTTCCTCAGCTCCGTCCTGTCCAGGTAAATCTCAGAAAATGATCAAACACAAACTGTGTTCCTCAGCTCCGTCCTCTCCAGGTAAATCTCAGAAAATGATCAAACACAGACTGTGTTCCTCAGCTCCGTCCTGTCCAGGTAAATCTCAGAAAATGATCAAACACAAACTGTGTTCCTCAGCTCCGTCCTCTCCAGGTAAATCTCAGAAAATGATCAAACACAGACTGTGTTCCTCAGCTCCGTCCTCTCCAGGTAAATCTCAGAAAATGATCAAACACAAACTGTGTTCCTCAGCTCCGTCCTGTCCAGGTAAATCTCAGAAAATGATCAAACACAGACGGTGTTACTCAGCTCCGTCCTCTCCAGGTAAATCTCAGAAAATGATCAAACACAAACTGTGTTCCTCAGCTCCGTCCTCTCCAGGTAAATCTCAGAAAATGATCAAACACAGACTGTGTTCCTCAGCTCCGTCCTCTCCAGGTAAATCTCAGAAAATGATCAAACACAGACTGTGTTCCTCAGCTCCGTCCTCTCCAGGTAAATCTCAGAAAATGATCAAACACAGACTGTGTTCCTCAGCTCCGTCCTCTCCAGGTAAATCTCAGACAATGATCAAACACAAACTGTGTTCATCAGCTCCGTCCTCTCCAGGTAAATCTCAGAAAATGATCAAACACAAACTGTGTTCCTCAGCTCCGTCCTCTCCAGGTAAATCTCAGAAAATGATCAAACACAAACTGTGTTCCTCAGCTCCGTCCTCTCCAGGTAAATCTCAGACAATGATCAAACACAGACTGTGTTCCTCAGCTCCGTCTTGTCCAGGTAAATCTCAGACAATGATCAAACACAAACTGTGTTCCTCAGCTCCGTCCTCTCCAGGTAAATCTCAGAAAATGATCAAACACAGACTGTGTTCCTCAGCTCCGTCCTCTCCAGGTAAATCTCAGACAATGATCAAACACACACTGTGTTCCTCAGCTCCGTCCTCTCCAGGTAAATCTCAGACAATGATCAAACACAAACTGTGTTCCTCAGCTCCGTCCTGTCCAGGTAAATCTCAGAAAATGATCAAACACAAACTGTGTTCCTCAGCTCCGTCCTCTCCAGGTAAATCTCAGAAAATGATCAAACACAGACTGTGTTCCTCAGCTCCGTCCTGTCCAGGTAAATCTCAGAAAATGATCAAACACAAACTCTGTTCCTCAGCTCCGTCCTCTCCAGGTAAATCTCAGAAAATGATCAAACACAGACTGTGTTCCTCAGCTCAGTCCTCTCCAGGTAAATCTCAGAAAATGATCAAACACAAACTGTGTTCCTCAGCTCCGTCCTCTCCAGGTAAATCTCAGAAAATGATCAAACACAGACTGTGTTACTCAGCTCCGTCCTCTCCAGGTAAATCTCAGAAAATGATCAAACACAAACTGTGTTCCTCAGCTCCGTCCTCTCCAGGTAAATCTCAGAAAATGATCAAACACAGACTGTGTTCCTCAGCTCCGTCCTCTCCAGGTAAATCTCAGACAATGATCAAACACAAACTGTGTTCCTAAGCTCCGTCCTGTCCAGGTAAATCTCAGAAAATGATCAAACACAAACTGTGTTCCTCAGCTCAGTCCTGTCCAGGTAAATCTCAGAAAATGATCAAACACAGACTGTGTTCCTCAGCTCCGTCCTGTCCAGGTAAATCTCAGACAATGATCAAACACAGACTGTGTTCCTCAGCTCCGTCCTGTCCAGGTAAATCTCAGACAAAGATCAAACACAAACTTTGTTCCTCAGCTCCGTCCTCTCCAGGTAAATCTCAGACAATGATCAAACACAAACTGTGTTCCTCAGCTCCGTCCTCTCCAGGTAAATCTCAGAAAATGATCAAACACAGACTGTGTTCCCCAGATCCGTCCTCTCCAGGTAAATCTCAGACAATGATCAAACACAAACTGTGTTCCTCAGCTCCGTCCTCTTCAGGTAAATCTCAGACAATGATCAAACACAAACTGTGTTCCTCAGCTCCGTCCTGTCCAGGTAAATGTCAGAAAATGATCAAACACAGACTGTGTTCCTCAGCTCCGTCCTCTCCAGGTAAATCTCAGAAAATGATCAAACACAGACTGTGTTCCTCAGCTCCGTCCTCTCCAGGTAAATCTCAGACAATGATCAAACACAAACTGTGTTCCTCAGCTCCGTCCTGTCCAGGTAAATCTCAGAAAATGATCAAACACAGACTGTGTTCCTCAGCTCCGTCCTCTCCAGGTAAATCTCAGAAAATGATCAAACACAGACTGTGTTCCTCAGCTCCGTCCTCTCCAGGTAAATCTCAGACAATGATCAAACACACACTGTGTTCCGCAGCTCCGTCCTTTCCAGGGAAATCTCAGACAATGATCAAACACAGACTGTGTTCCTCAGCTCCGTCCTCTCCAGGTAAATCTCAGAAAATGATCAAACACAAACTGTGTTCCTCAGCTCCGTCCTCTCCAGGTAAATCTCAGAAAATGATCAAACACAAACTGTGTTCCTCAGCTCCGTCCTCTCCAGGTAAATCTCAGAAAATGATCAAACACAAACTGTGTTCCTCAGCTCCGTCCTCTCCAGGTAAATCTTAGACAATGATCAAACACAGACTGTGTTCCTCAGCAGAGTCCTCTCCAGGTAAATCTCAGACAATGATCAAACCCAGACTGTGTTCCTCAGCTCCGTCCTCTCCAGGTAAATCTCAGACAATGATCAAACACATACTGTGTTCCTCAGCTCCGTCCTCTCCAGGTAAATCTCAGAAAATGATCAAACACAGACTGTGTTCCTCAGCTCCGTCCTCTCCAGGTAAATCTCAGAAAATGATCAAACACAAACTGTGTTCCTCAGCTCCGTCCTGTCCAGGTAAATCTCAGAAAATGATCAAACACAGACTGTGTTACTCAGCTCCGTCCTCTCCAGGTAAATCTCAGAAAATGATCAAACACAAACTGTGTTCCTCAGCTCCGTCCTCTCCAGGTAAATCTCAGAAAATGATCAAACACAGACTGTGTTCCTCAGCTCCGTCCTCTCCAGGTAAATCTCAGAAAATGATCAAACACAGACTGTGTTCCTCAGCTCCGTCCTCTCCAGGTAAATCTCAGACAATGATCAAACACAGACTGTGTTCCTCAGCTCCGTCCTCTCCAGGTAAATCTCAGAAAATGATCAAACACAAACTGTGTTCCTCAGCTCCGTCTTGTCCAGGTAAATCTCAGACAATGATCAAACACAAACTGTGTTCCTCAGCTCCGTCCTCTCCAGGTAAATCTCAGAAAATGATCAAACACAGACTGTGTTCCTCAGCTCCGTCCTCTCCAGGTAAATCTCAGACAATGATCAAACACACACTGTGTTCCTCAGCTCCGTCCTCTCCAGGTAAATCTCAGACAATGATCAAACACAAACTGTGTTCCTCAGCTCCGTCCTGTCCAGGTAAATCTCAGAAAATGATCAAACACAAACTGTGTTCCTCAGCTCCGTCCTCTCCAGGTAAATCTCAGAAAATGATCAAACACAGACTGTGTTCCTCAGCTCCGTCCTGTCCAGGTAAATCTCAGAAAATGATCAAACACAAACTCTGTTCCTCAGCTCCGTCCTCTCCAGGTAAATCTCAGAAAATGATCAAACACAGACTGTGTTCCTCAGCTCCGTCCTCTCCAGGTAAATCTCAGAAAATGATCAAACACAAACTGTGTTCCTCAGCTCCGTCCTCTCCAGGTAAATCTCAGAAAATGATCAAACACAAACTGTGTTCCTCAGCTCCGTCCTCTCCAGGTAAATCTCAGAAAATGATCAAACACAGACTGTGTTCCTCAGCTCCGTCCTCTCCAGGTAAATCTCAGAAAATGATCAAACACAGACTGTGTTCCTCAGCTCCGTCCTCTCCAGGTAAATCTCAGACAATGATCAAACACAAACTGTGTTCCTAAGCTCCGTCCTGTCCAGGTAAATCTCAGAAAATGATCAAACACAAACTGTGTTCCTCAGCTCAGTCCTGTCCAGGTAAATCTCAGAAAATGATCAAACACAGACTGTGTTCCTCAGCTCCGTCCTGTCCAGGTAAATCTCAGACAATGATCAAACACAGACTGTGTTCCTCAGCTCCGTCCTGTCCAGGTAAATCTCAGACAAAGATCAAACACAAACTTTGTTCCTCAGCTCCGTCCTCTCCAGGTAAATCTCAGACAATGATCAAACACAAACTGTGTTCCTCAGCTCCGTCCTCTCCAGGTAAATCTCAGAAAATGATGAAACACTGACTGTGTTCCCCAGATCCGTCCTCTCCAGGTAAATCTCAGACAATGATCAAACACAAACTGTGTTCCTCAGCTCCGTCCTCATCAGGTAAATCTCAGACAATGATCAAACACAAACTGTGTTCCTCAGCTCCGTCCTGTCCAGGTAAATGTCAGAAAATGATCAAACACAGACTGTGTTCCTCAGCTTCGTCCTCTCCAGGTAAATCTCAGAAAATGATCAAACACAGACTGTGTTCCTCAGCTCCGTCCTCTCCAGGTAAATCTCAGACAATGATCAAACACAAACTGTGTTCCTCAGCTCCGTCCTGTCCAGGTAAATCTCAGAAAATGATCAAACACAGACTGTGTTCCTCAGCTCCGTCCTCTCCAGGTAAATCTCAGAAAATGATCAAACACAGACTGTGTTCCTCAGCTCCGTCCTCTCCAGGTAAATCTCAGACAATGATCAAACACACACTGTGTTCCGCAGCTCCGTCCTTTCCAGGGAAATCTCAGACAATGATCAAACACAGACTGTGTTCCTCAGCTCCGTCCTCTCCAGGTAAATCTCAGAAAATGATCAAACACAAACTGTGTTCCTCAGCTCCGTCCTCTCCAGGTAAATCTCAGAAAATGATCAAACACAAACTGTGTTCCTCAGCTCCGTCCTCTCCAGGTAAATCTCAGAAAATGATCAAACACAAACTGTGTTCCTCAGCTCCGTCCTCTCCAGGTAAATCTTAGACAATGATCAAACACAGACTGTGTTCCTCAGCAGAGTCCTCTCCAGGTAAATCTCAGACAATGATCAAACCCAGACTGTGTTCCTCAGCTCCGTCCTCTCCAGGTAAATCTCAGACAATGATCAAACACATACTGTGTTCCTCAGCTCCGTCCTCTCCAGGTAAATCTCAGAAAATGATCAAACACAGACTGTGTTCCTCAGCTCCGTCCTCTCCAGGTAAATCTCAGAAAATGATCAAACACAAACTGTGTTCCTCAGCTCCGTCCTGTCCAGGTAAATCTCAGAAAATGATCAAACACAGACTGTGTTACTCAGCTCCGTCCTCTCCAGGTAAATCTCAGAAAATGATCAAACACAAACTGTGTTCCTCAGCTCCGTCCTCTCCAGGTAAATCTCAGAAAATGATCAAACACAGACTGTGTTCCTCAGCTCCGTCCTCTCCAGGTAAATCTCAGAAAATGATCAAACACAGACTGTGTTCCTCAGCTCCGTCCTCTCCAGGTAAATCTCAGACAATGATCAAACACAAACTGTGTTCCTCAGCTCCGTCCTCTCCAGGTAAATCTCAGAAAATGATCAAACACAAACTGTGTTCCTCAGCTCCGTCTTGTCCAGGTAAATCTCAGACAATGATCAAACACAAACTGTGTTCCTCAGCTCCGTCCTCTCCAGGTAAATCTCAGAAAATGATCAAACACAGACTGTGTTCCTCAGCTCCGTCCTCTCCAGGTAAATCTCAGAAAATGATCAAACACAAACTGTGTTCCTCAGCTCCGTCCTGTCCAGGTAAATCTCAGAAAATGATCAAACACAGACTGTGTTACTCAGCTCCGTCCTCTCCAGGTAAATCTCAGAAAATGATCAAACACAAACTGTGTTCCTCAGCTCCGTCCTCTCCAGGTAAATCTCAGAAAATGATCAAACACAGACTGTGTTCCTCAGCTCCGTCCTCTCCAGGTAAATCTCAGAAAATGATCAAACACAGACTGTGTTCCTCAGCTCCGTCCTCTCCAGGTAAATCTCAGAAAATGATCAAACACAGACTGTGTTCCTCAGCTCCGTCCTCTCCAGGTAAATCTCAGACAATGATCAAACACAAACTGTGTTCATCAGCTCCGTCCTCTCCAGGTAAATCTCAGAAAATGATCAAACACAAACTGTGTTCCTCAGCTCCGTCCTCTCCAGGTAAATCTCAGAAAATGATCAAACACAAACTGTGTTCCTCAGCTCCGTCCTCTCCAGGTAAATCTCAGACAATGATCAAACACAGACTGTGTTCCTCAGCTCCGTCTTGTCCAGGTAAATCTCAGACAATGATCAAACACAAACTGTGTTCCTCAGCTCCGTCCTCTCCAGGTAAATCTCAGAAAATGATCAAACACAGACTGTGTTCCTCAGCTCCGTCCTCTCCAGGTAAATCTCAGACAATGATCAAACACACACTGTGTTCCTCAGCTCCGTCCTCTCCAGGTAAATCTCAGACAATGATCAAACACAAACTGTGTTCCTCAGCTCCGTCCTGTCCAGGTAAATCTCAGAAAATGATCAAACACAAACTGTGTTCCTCAGCTCCGTCCTCTCCAGGTAAATCTCAGAAAATGATCAAACACAGACTGTGTTCCTCAGCTCCGTCCTGTCCAGGTAAATCTCAGAAAATGATCAAACACAAACTCTGTTCCTCAGCTCCGTCCTCTCCAGGTAAATCTCAGAAAATGATCAAACACAGACTGTGTTCCTCAGCTCCGTCCTCTCCAGGTAAATCTCAGAAAATGATCAAACACAAACTGTGTTCCTCAGCTCCGTCCTCTCCAGGTAAATCTCAGAAAATGATCAAACACAGACTGTGTTACTCAGCTCCGTCCTCTCCAGGTAAATCTCAGAAAATGATCAAACACAAACTGTGTTCCTCAGCTCCGTCCTCTCCAGGTAAATCTCAGAAAATGATCAAACACAGACTGTGTTCCTCAGCTCCGTCCTCTCCAGGTAAATCTCAGACAATGATCAAACACAAACTGTGTTCCTAAGCTCCGTCCTGTCCAGGTAAATCTCAGAAAATGATCAAACACAAACTGTGTTCCTCAGCTCAGTCCTGTCCAGGTAAATCTCAGAAAATGATCAAACACAGACTGTGTTCCTCAGCTCCGTCCTGTCCAGGTAAATCTCAGACAATGATCAAACACAGACTGTGTTCCTCAGCTCCGTCCTGTCCAGGTAAATCTCAGACAAAGATCAAACACAAACTTTGTTCCTCAGCTCCGTCCTCTCCAGGTAAATCTCAGACAATGATCAAACACAAACTGTGTTCCTCAGCTCCGTCCTCTCCAGGTAAATCTCAGAAAATGATCAAACACAGACTGTGTTCCCCAGATCCGTACTCTCCAGGTAAATCTCAGACAATGATCAAACACAAACTGTGTTCCTCAGCTCCGTCCTCTTCAGGTAAATCTCAGACAATGATCAAACACAAACTGTGTTCCTCAGCTCCGTCCTGTCCAGGTAAATGTCAGAAAATGATCAAACACAGACTGTGTTCCTCAGCTCCGTCCTCTCCAGGTAAATCTCAGAAAATGATCAAACACAGACTGTGTTCCTCAGCTCCGTCCTCTCCAGGTAAATCTCAGACAATGATCAAACACAAACTGTGTTCCTCAGCTCCGTCCTGTCCAGGTAAATCTCAGAAAATGATCAAACACAGACTGTGTTCCTCAGCTCCGTCCTCTCCAGGTAAATCTCAGAAAATGATCAAACACAGACTGTGTTCCTCAGCTCCGTCCTCTCCAGGTAAATCTCAGACAATGATCAAACACACACTGTGTTCCGCAGCTCCGTCCTTTCCAGGGAAATCTCAGACAATGATCAAACACAGACTGTGTTCCTCAGCTCCGTCCTCTCCAGGTAAATCTCAGAAAATGATCAAACACAAACTGTGTTCCTCAGCTCCGTCCTCTCCAGGTAAATCTCAGAAAATGATCAAACACAAACTGTGTTCCTCAGCTCCGTCCTCTCCAGGTAAATCTCAGAAAATGATCAAACACAAACTGTGTTCCTCAGCTCCGTCCTCTCCAGGTAAATCTTAGACAATGATCAAACACAGACTGTGTTCCTCAGCAGAGTCCTCTCCAGGTAAATCTCAGACAATGATCAAACCCAGACTGTGTTCCTCAGCTCCGTCCTCTCCAGGTAAATCTCAGACAATGATCAAACACATACTGTGTTCCTCAGCTCCGTCCTCTCCAGGTAAATCTCAGAAAATGATCAAACACAGACTGTGTTCCTCAGCTCCGTCCTCTCCAGGTAAATCTCAGAAAATGATCAAACACAAACTGTGTTCCTCAGCTCCGTCCTGTCCAGGTAAATCTCAGAAAATGATCAAACACAGACTGTGTTACTCAGCTCCGTCCTCTCCAGGTAAATCTCAGAAAATGATCAAACACAAACTGTGTTCCTCAGCTCCGTCCTCTCCAGGTAAATCTCAGAAAATGATCAAACACAGACTGTGTTCCTCAGCTCCGTCCTCTCCAGGTAAATCTCAGAAAATGATCAAACACAGACTGTGTTCCTCAGCTCCGTCCTCTCCAGGTAAATCTCAGACAATGATCAAACACAGACTGTGTTCCTCAGCTCCGTCCTCTCCAGGTAAATCTCAGAAAATGATCAAACACAAACTGTGTTCCTCAGCTCCGTCTTGTCCAGGTAAATCTCAGACAATGATCAAACACAAACTGTGTTCCTCAGCTCCGTCCTCTCCAGGTAAATCTCAGAAAATGATCAAACACAGACTGTGTTCCTCAGCTCCGTCCTCTCCAGGTAAATCTCAGACAATGATCAAACACACACTGTGTTCCTCAGCTCCGTCCTCTCCAGGTAAATCTCAGACAATGATCAAACACAAACTGTGTTCCTCAGCTCCGTCCTGTCCAGGTAAATCTCAGAAAATGATCAAACACAAACTGTGTTCCTCAGCTCCGTCCTCTCCAGGTAAATCTCAGAAAATGATCAAACACAGACTGTGTTCCTCAGCTCCGTCCTGTCCAGGTAAATCTCAGAAAATGATCAAACACAAACTCTGTTCCTCAGCTCCGTCCTCTCCAGGTAAATCTCAGAAAATGATCAAACACAGACTGTGTTCCTCAGCTCCGTCCTCTCCAGGTAAATCTCAGAAAATGATCAAACACAAACTGTGTTCCTCAGCTCCGTCCTCTCCAGGTAAATCTCAGAAAATGATCAAACACAGACTGTGTTACTCAGCTCCGTCCTCTCCAGGTAAATCTCAGAAAATGATCAAACACAAACTGTGTTCCTCAGCTCCGTCCTCTCCAGGTAAATCTCAGAAAATGATCAAACACAGACTGTGTTCCTCAGCTCCGTCCTCTCCAGGTAAATCTCAGAAAATGATCAAACACAGACTGTGTTCCTCAGCTCCGTCCTCTCCAGGTAAATCTCAGACAATGATCAAACACAAACTGTGTTCCTAAGCTCCGTCCTGTCCAGGTAAATCTCAGAAAATGATCAAACACAAACTGTGTTCCTCAGCTCAGTCCTGTCCAGGTAAATCTCAGAAAATGATCAAACACAGACTGTGTTCCTCAGCTCCGTCCTGTCCAGGTAAATCTCAGACAATGATCAAACACAGACTGTGTTCCTCAGCTCCGTCCTGTCCAGGTAAATCTCAGACAAAGATCAAACACAAACTTTGTTCCTCAGCTCCGTCCTCTCCAGGTAAATCTCAGACAATGATCAAACACAAACTGTGTTCCTCAGCTCCGTCCTCTCCAGGTAAATCTCAGAAAATGATCAAACACTGACTGTGTTCCCCAGATCCGTCCTCTCCAGGTAAATCTCAGACAATGATCAAACACAAACTGTGTTCCTCAGCTCCGTCCTCATCAGGTAAATCTCAGACAATGATCAAACACAAACTGTGTTCCTCAGCTCCGTCCTGTCCAGGTAAATGTCAGAAAATGATCAAACACAGACTGTGTTCCTCAGCTCCGTCCTCTCCAGGTAAATCTCAGAAAATGATCAAACACAGACTGTGTTCCTCAGCTCCGTCCTCTCCAGGTAAATCTCAGACAATGATCAAACACAAACTGTGTTCCTCAGCTCCGTCCTGTCCAGGTAAATCTCAGAAAATGATCAAACACAGACTGTGTTCCTCAGCTCCGTCCTCTCCAGGTAAATCTCAGAAAATGATCAAACACAGACTGTGTTCCTCAGCTCCGTCCTCTCCAGGTAAATCTCAGACAATGATCAAACACACACTGTGTTCCGCAGCTCCGTCCTTTCCAGGGAAATCTCAGACAATGATCAAACACAGACTGTGTTCCTCAGCTCCGTCCTCTCCAGGTAAATCTCAGAAAATGATCAAACACAAACTGTGTTCCTCAGCTCCGTCCTCTCCAGGTAAATCTCAGAAAATGATCAAACACAAACTGTGTTCCTCAGCTCCGTCCTCTCCAGGTAAATCTCAGAAAATGATCAAACACAAACTGTGTTCCTCAGCTCCGTCCTCTCCAGGTAAATCTTAGACAATGATCAAACACAGACTGTGTTCCTCAGCAGAGTCCTCTCCAGGTAAATCTCAGACAATGATCAAACCCAGACTGTGTTCCTCAGCTCCGTCCTCTCCAGGTAAATCTCAGACAATGATCAAACACATACTGTGTTCCTCAGCTCCGTCCTCTCCAGGTAAATCTCAGAAAATGATCAAACACAGACTGTGTTCCTCAGCTCCGTCCTCTCCAGATAAATCTCAGAAAATGATCAAACACAAACTGTGTTCCTCAGCTCCGTCCTGTCCAGGTAAATCTCAGAAAATGATCAAACACAGACTGTGTTACTCAGCTCCGTCCTCTCCAGGTAAATCTCAGAAAATGATCAAACACAAACTGTGTTCCTCAGCTCCGTCCTCTCCAGGTAAATCTCAGAAAATGATCAAACACAGACTGTGTTCTCAGCTCCGTCCTCTCCAGGTAAATCTCAGAAAATGATCAAACACAGACTGTGTTCCTCAGCTCCGTCCTCTCCAGGTAAATCTCAGACAATGATCAAACACAAACTGTGTTCATCAGCTCCGTCCTCTCCAGGTAAATCTCAGAAAATGATCAAACACAAACTGTGTTCCTCAGCTCCGTCTTGTCCAGGTAAATCTCAGACAATGATCAAACACAAACTGTGTTCCTCAGCTCCGTCCTCTCCAGGTAAATCTCAGAAAATGATCAAACACAGACTGTGTTCCTCAGCTCCGTCCTCTCCAGGTAAATCTCAGACAATGATCAAACACACACTGTGTTCCTCAGCTCCGTCCTCTCCAGGTAAATCTCAGACAATGATCAAACACAAACTGTGTTCCTCAGCTCCGTCCTGTCCAGGTAAATCTCAGAAAATGATCAAACACAAACTGTGTTCCTCAGCTCCGTCCTCTCCAGGTAAATCTCAGAAAATGATCAAACACAGACTGTGTTCCTCAGCTCCGTCCTGTCCAGGTAAATCTCAGAAAATGATCAAACACAAACTGTGTTCCTCAGCTCCGTCCTCTCCAGGTAAATCTCAGAAAATGATCAAACACAGACTGTGTTCCTCAGCTCCGTCCTCTCCAGGTAAATCTCAGAAAATGATCAAACACAGACTGTGTTCCTCAGCTCCGTCCTCTCCAGGTAAATCTCAGAAAATGATCAAACACAAACTGTGTTCCTCAGCTCCGTCCTGTCCAGGTAAATCTCAGAAAATGATCAAACACAGACTGTGTTCCTCAGCTCCGTCCTCTCCAGGTAAATCTCAGAAAATGATCAAACACAGACTGTGTTCCTCAGCTCCGTCCTCTCCAGGTAAATCTCAGACAATGATCAAACACAAACTGTGTTCCTCAGCTCCGTCCTGTCCAGGTAAATCTCAGAAAATGATCAAACACAGACTGTGTTCCTCAGCTCCGTCCTCTCCAGGTAAATCTCAGAAAATGATCAAACACAGACTGTGTTCCTCAGCTCCGTCCTCTCCAGGTAAATCTCAGACAATGATCAAACACAAACTGTGTTCCTCAGCTCCGTCCTTTCCAGGGAAATCTCAGACAATGATCGAACACAGACTGTGTTCCTCAGCTCCGTCCTCTCCAGGTAAATCTCAGAAAATGATCAAACACAAACTGTGTTCCTCAGCTCCGTCCTCTCCAGGTAAATCTCAGACAATGATCAAACACAAACTGTGTTCCTCAGCTCCGTCCTCTCCAGGTAAATCTCAGACAATGATCAAACACAATCTGTGTTCCTCAGCTCCGTCCTCTCCAGGTAAATCTCAGACAATGATCAAACACACACTGTGTTCCTCAGCTCCGTCCTCTCCAGGTAAATCTCAGACAATGATCAAACACAAACTGTGTTCCTCAGCTCCGTCCTGTCCAGGTAAATCTCAGAAAATGATCAAACACAAACTGTGTTCCTCAGCTCCGTCCTCTCCAGGTAAATCTCAGAAAATGATCAAACACAGACTGTGTTCCTCAGCTCCGTCCTGTCCAGGTAAATCTCAGAAAATGATCAAACACAAACTGTGTTCCTCAGCTCCGTCCTCTCCAGGAAAAATCTCAGAAAATGATCAAACACAGACTGTGTTACTCAGCTCCGTCCTCTCCAGGTAAATCTCAGAAAATGATCAAACACAAACTGTGTTCCTCAGCTCCGTCCTCTCCAGGTAAATCTCAGAAAATTCTCAAACACAGACTGTGTTCCTCAGCTCCGTCCTCTCCAGGTAAATCTCAGAAAATGATCAAACACAGACTGTGTTCCTCAGCTCCGTCCTCTCCAGGTAAATCTCAGACAATGATCAAACACAAACTGTGTTCCTCAGCTCCGTCCTGTCCAGGTAAATCTCAGAAAATGATCAAACACAAACCGTGTTCCTCAGCTCAGTCCTGTCCAGGTAAATCTCAGAAAATGATCAAACACAAACTGTGTTCCTCAGCTCAGTCCTGTCCAGGTAAATCTCAGAAAATGATCAAACACAGACTGCGTTCCTCAGCTCCGTCCTGTCCAGGTAAATCTCAGACAAAGATCAAACACAAACTTTGTTCCTCAGCTCCGTCCTCTCCAGGTAAATCTCAGACAATGATCAAACACAAACTGTGTTCCTCAGCTCCGTCCTCTCCAGGTAAATCTCAGAAAATGATCAAACACAGACTGTGTTCCCCAGATCCGTCCTCTCCAGGTAAATCTCAGACAATGATCAAACACAAACTGTGTTCCTCAGCTCCGTCCTCTTCAGGTAAATCTCAGACAATGATCAAACACAAACTGTGTTCCTCAGCTCCGTCCTGTCCAGGTAAATCTCAGAAAATGATCAAACACTGACTGTGTTCCTCAGCTCCGTCCTCTCCAGGTAAATCTCAGAAAATGATCAAACACAGACTGTGTTCCTCAGCTCCGTCCTCTCCAGGTAAATCTCAGACAATGATCAAACACATACTGTGTTCCTCAGCTCCGTCCTCTCCAGGTAAATCTCAGACAATGATCAAACACAGACTGTGTTCCTCAGCTTCGTCCTGTCCAGGTAAATCTCAGAAAATGATCAAACACAGACTGTGTTCCTCAGCTCCGTCCTCTCCAGGTAAATCTCAGAAAATGATCAAACACAGACTGTGTTCCTCAGCTCCGTCCTCTCCAGGTAAATCTCAGACAATGATCAAACACAAACTGTGTTCCTCAGCTCCGTCCTCTCCAGGTAAATCTCAGACAATGATCAAACACAAACTGTGTTCCTCAGCTCCGTCCTCTCCAGGTAAATCTCAGACAATGATCAAACACAAACTGTGTTCCTCAGCTCCGTCCTCTCCAGGTAAATCTCAGACAATGATCAAACACAAACTGTGTTCCTCAGCTCCGTCCTCTCCAGGTAAATCTCAGAAAATGTTCAAACACAAACTGTGTTCCTCAGCTCCGTCCTGTCCAGGTAAATCTCAGAAAATGATCAAACACAGACTGTGTTACTCAGCTCCGTCCTCTCCAGGTAAATCTCAGAAAATGAACAAACACAAACTGTGTTCCTCAGCTCCGTCCTCTCCAGGTAAATCTCAGAAAATGATCAAACACAGACTGTGTTCCTCAGCTCCGTCCTCTCCAGGTAAATCTCAGAAAATGATCAAACACAGACTGTGTTCCTCAGCTCCGTCCTCTCCAGGTAAATCTCAGACAATGATCAAACACAAACTGTGTTCCTCAGCTCCGTCCTGTCCAGGTAAATCTCAGAAAATGATCAAACCCAAACTGTGTTCCTCAGCTCAGTCCTGTCCAGGTAAATCTCAGAAAATGATCAAACACAGACTGTGTTCCTCAGCTCCGTCCTGTCCAGGTAAATCTCAGACAATGATCAAACACAGACTGTGTTCCTCAGCTCCGTCCTGTCCAGGTAAATCTCAGACAATGATCAAACACAAACTGTGTTCCTCAGCTCCGTCCTCTCCAGGTAAATCTCAGAAAATGATCAAACACAGACTGTGTTCCTCAGCTCCGTCCTCTCCAGGTAAATCTCAGACAATGATCAAACCCACACTGTGTTCCTCAGCTCCGTCCTCTCCAGGTAAATCTCAGACTATGATCAAACACAAACTGTGTTCCTCAGCTCCGTCCTGTCCAGGTAAATCTCAGAAAATGATCAAACACAAACTGTGTTCCTCAGCTCCGTCCTGTCCAGGTAAATGTCAGAAAATGATCAAACACAAACTGTGTTCCTCAGCTCCGTCCTCTCCAGGTAAATCTCAGACAATGATCAAACACAAACTGTGTTCCTCAGCTCCGTCCTCTCCAGGTAAATCTCAGACAATGATCAAACACAGACTGTGTTCCTCAGCTCCGTCCTCTCCAGGTAAATCTCAGACAATGATCAAACACAAACTGTGTTCCTCAGCTCCGTCCTCTCCAGGTAAATCTCAGACAATGATCAAACACAAACTGTGTTCCTCAGCTCCGTCCTCTCCAGGTAAATCTCAGAAAATGATCAAACACAGACTGTGTTCCCCAGATCCGTCCTCTCCAGGTAAATCTCAGACAATGATCAAACACAAACTGTGTTCCTCAGCTCCGTCCTCTTCAGGTAAATCTCAGACAATGATCAAACACAAACTGTGTTCCTCAGCTCCGTCCTGTCCAGGTAAATCTCAGAAAATGATCAAACACTGACTGTGTTCCTCAGCTCCGTCCTCTCCAGGTAAATCTCAGAAAATGATCAAACACAGACTGTGTTCCTCAGCTCCGTCCTCTCCAGGTAAATCTCAGACAATGATCAAACACATACTGTGTTCCTCAGCTCCGTCCTCTCCAGGTAAATCTCAGACAATGATCAAACACAGACTGTGTTCCTCAGCTTCGTCCTGTCCAGGTAAATCTCAGAAAATGATCAAACACAGACTGTGTTCCTCAGCTCCGTCCTCTCCAGGTAAATCTCAGAAAATGATCAAACACAGACTGTGTTCCTCAGCTCCGTCCTCTCCAGGTAAATCTCAGACAATGATCAAACACAAACTGTGTTCCTCAGCTCCGTCCTCTCCAGGTAAATCTCAGAAAATGTTCAAACACAAACTGTGTTCCTCAGCTCCGTCCTGTCCAGGTAAATCTCAGAAAATGATCAAACACAGACTGTGTTACTCAGCTCCGTCCTCTCCAGGTAAATCTCAGAAAATGAACAAACACAAACTGTGTTCCTCAGCTCCGTCCTCTCCAGGTAAATCTCAGAAAATGATCAAACACAGACTGTGTTCCTCAGCTCCGTCCTCTCCAGGTAAATCTCAGAAAATGATCAAACACAGACTGTGTTCCTCAGCTCCGTCCTCTCCAGGTAAATCTCAGACAATGATCAAACACAAACTGTGTTCCTCAGCTCCGTCCTGTCCAGGTAAATCTCAGAAAATGATCAAACCCAAACTGTGTTCCTCAGCTCAGTCCTGTCCAGGTAAATCTCAGAAAATGATCAAACACAGACTGTGTTCCTCAGCTCCGTCCTGTCCAGGTAAATCTCAGACAATGATCAAACACAGACTGTGTTCCTCAGCTCCGTCCTGTCCAGGTAAATCTCAGACAATGATCAAACACAAACTGTGTTCCTCAGCTCCGTCCTCTCCAGGTAAATCTCAGAAAATGATCAAACACAGACTGTGTTCCTCAGCTCCGTCCTCTCCAGGTAAATCTCAGACAATGATCAAACACACACTGTGTTCCTCAGCTCCGTCCTCTCCAGGTAAATCTCAGACTATGATCAAACACAAACTGTGTTCCTCAGCTCCGTCCTGTCCAGGTAAATCTCAGAAAATGATCAAACACAAACTGTGTTCCTCAGCTCCGTCCTGTCCAGGTAAATGTCAGAAAATGATCAAACACAAACTGTGTTCCTCAGCTCCGTCCTCTCCAGGTAAATCTCAGACAATGATCAAACACAAACTGTGTTCCTCAGCTCCGTCCTCTCCAGGTAAATCTCAGACAATGATCAAACACAGACTGTGTTCCTCAGCTCCGTCCTCTCCAGGTAAATCTCAGACAATGATCAAACACAAACTGTGTTCCTCAGCTCCGTCCTCTCCAGGTAAATCTCAGACAATGTTCAAACACAAACTGTGTTCCTCAGCTCCGTCCTCTCCAGGTAAATCTCAGATAATGATCAAACACAAACTGTGTTCCTCAGCTCCGTCCTCTCCAGGTAAATCTCAGACAATGATCAAACACAAACTGTGTTCCTCAGCTCCGTCCTCTCCAGGTAAATCTCAGACAATGATCAAACCCAGACTGTGTTCCTCAGCTCCGTCCTCTCCAGGTAAATCTCAGACAATGATCAAACACAGTCTGTGTTCCTCAGCTCCGTCCTCTCCAGGTAAATCTCAGAAAATGATCAAACACAGACTGTGTTCCTCAGCTCCGTCCTCTCCAGGTAAATCTCAGAAAATGATCAAACACAAACTGTGTTCCTCAGCTCCGTCCTCTCCAGGTAAATCTCAGACAATGATCAAACACAGACTGTGTTCCTCAGCTCCGTCCTGTCCAGGTAAATCTCAGACAATGATCAAACACAAACTGTGTTCCTCAGCTCCGTCCTCTCCAGGTAAATCTCAGAAAATGATCAAACACAGACTGTGTTCCTCAGCTCCGTCCTCTCCAGGTAAATCTCAGACAATGATCAAACACAAACTGTGTTCCTCAGCTCCGTCCTCTCCAGGTAAATCTCAGACAATGATCAAACACAAACTGTGTTCATCAACTCCGTCCTCTCCAGGTAAATCTCAGACAATGATCAAACACAAACTGTGTTCCTCAGCTCCGTCCTCTCCAGGTAAATCTCAGAAAATGATCAAACACAGACTGTGTTCCTCAGCTCCGTCCTGTCCAGGTAAATCTCAGACAATGATCAAACACAAACTGTGTTCCTCAGCTCCGTCCTGTCCAGGTAAATCTCAGAAAATGATCAAACACAAACTGTGTTCCTCAGCTCCGTCCTCTCCAGGTAAATCTCAGAAAATGATCAAACACAGACTGTGTTCCTCAGCTCCGTCCTGTCCAGGAAAATCTCAGAAAATGATCAAACACAAACTGTGTTCCTCAGCTCCGTCCTCTCCAGGTAAATCTCAGAAAATGATCAAACACAGACTGTGTTCCTCAGCTCCGTCCTCTCCAGGTAAATCTCAGAAAATGATCAAACACAAACTGTGTTCCTCAGCTCCGTCCTCTCCAGGTAAATCTCAGAAAATGATCAAACACAGACTGTGTTCCTCAGCTCCGTCCTGTCCAGGTAAATCTCAGACAATGATCAAACACAAACTGTGTTCCTCAGCTCCGTCCTGTCCAGGTAAATCTCAGAAAATGATCAAACACAAACTGTGTTCCTCAGCTCCGTCCTCTCCAGGTAAATCTCAGAAAATGATCAAACACAGACTGTGTTCCTCAGCTCCGTCCTGTCCAGGTAAATCTCAGAAAATGATCAAACACAAACTGTGTTCCTCAGCTCCGTCCTCTCCAGGTAAATCTCAGAAAATGATCAAACACAGACTGTGTTCCTCAGCTCCGTCCTCTCCAGGTAAATCTCAGAAAATGATCAAACACAAACTGTGTTCCTCAGCTCCGTCCTGTCCAGGTAAATCTCAGAAAATGATCAAACACAGACTGTGTTACTCAGCTCCGTCCTCTCCAGGTAAATCTCAGAAAATGATCAAACACAAACTGTGTTCCTCAGCTCCGTCCTCTCCAGGTAAATCTCAGAAAATGATCAAACACAAACTGTGTTCCTCAGCTCCGTCCTGTCCAGGTAAATCTCAGAAAATGATCAAACACAGACTGTGTTACTCAGCTCCGTCCTCTCCAGGTAAATCTCAGAAAATGATCAAACACAGACTGTGTTCCTCAGCTCCGTCCTCTCCAGGTAAATCTCAGAAAATGATCAAACACAGACTGTGTTCCTCAGCTCCGTCCTCTCCAGGTAAATCTCAGAAAATGATCAAACACAGACTGTGTTCCTCAGCACCGTCCTCTCCAGGTAAATCTCAGACAATGATCAAACACAAACTGTGTTCATCAGCTCCGTCCTCTCCAGGTAAATCTCAGAAAATGATCAAACACAAACTGTGTTCCTCAGCTTCGTCCTCTCCAGGTAAATCTCAGAAAATGATCAAACACAAACTGTGTTCCTCAGCTCCGTCCTCTCCAGGTAAATCTCAGACAATGATCAAACACAGACTGTGTTCCTCAGCTCCGTCTTGTCCAGGTAAATCTCAGACAATGATCAAACACAAACTGTGTTCCTCAGCTCCGTCCTGTCCAGGTAAATCTCAGAAAATGATCAAACACAGACTGTATTACTCAGCTCCGTCCTCTCCAGGTAAATCTCAGAAAATGAACAAACACAAACTGTGTTCCTCAGCTCCGTCCTCTCCAGGTAAATCTCAGAAAATGATCAAACACAGTCTGTGTTCCTCAGCTCCGTCCTCTCCAGGTAAATCTCAGAAAATGATCAAACACAGACTGTGTTCCTCAGCTCCGTCCTCTCCAGGTAAATCTCAGACAATGATCAAACACAAACTGTGTTCCTCAGCTCCGTCCTGTCCAGGTAAATCTCAGAAAATGATCAAACCCAAACTGTGTTCCTCAGCTCAGTCCTGTCCAGGTAAATCTCAGAAAATGATCAAACACAGACTGTGTTCCTCAGCTCCGTCCTGTCCAGGTAAATCTCAGACAATGATCAAACACAGACTGTGTTCCTCAGCTCCGTCCTGTCCAGGTAAATCTCAGACAATGATCAAACACAAACTGTGTTCCTCAGCTCCGTCCTCTCCAGGTAAATCTCAGAAAATGATCAAACACAGACTGTGTTCCTCAGCTCCGTCCTCTCCAGGTAAATCTCAGACAATGATCAAACACACACTGTGTTCCTCAGCTCCGTCCTCTCCAGGTAAATCTCAGACAATGATCAAACACAAACTGTGTTCCTCAGCTCCGTCCTGTCCAGGTAAATCTCAGAAAATGATCAAACACAAACTGTGTTCCTCAGCTCCGTCCTCTCCAGGTAAATCTCAGACAATGATCAAACACAGACTGTGTTCCTCAGCTCCGTCCTCTCCAGGTAAATCTCAGACAATGATCAAACACAAACTGTGTTCCTCAGCTCCGTCCTCTCCAGGTAAATCTCAGACAATGATCAAACACAGACTGTGTTCCTCAGCTCCGTCCTCTCCAGGTAAATCTCAGACAATGATCAAACACAGACTGTGTTCCTCAGCTCCGTCCTCTCCAGGTAAATCTCAGACAATGATCAAACACAAACTGTGTTCCTCAGCTCCGTCCTCTCCAGGTAAATCTCAGATAATGATCAAACACAAACTGTGTTCCTCAGCTCCGTCCTCTCCAGGTAAATCTCAGACAATGATCAAACACAAACTGTGTTCCTCAGCTCCGTCCTCTCCAGGTAAATCTCAGACAATGATCAAACCCAGACTGTCTTCCTCAGCTCCGTCCTCTCCAGGTAAATCTCAGACAATGATCAAACACAGACTGTGTTCCTCAGCTCCGTCCTCTCCAGGTAAATCTCAGAAAATGATCAAACACAGACTGTGTTCCTCAGCTCCGTCCTCTCCAGGTAAATCTCAGAAAATGATCAAACACAAACTGTGTTCCTCAGCTCCGTCCTCTCCAGGTAAATCTCAGAAAATGATCAAACACAGACTGTGTTCCTCAGCTCCGTCCTCTCCAGGTAAATCTCAGAAAATGATCAAACACAAACTGTGTTCCTCAGCTCCGTCCTCTCCAGGTAAATCTCAGACAATGATCAAACACAGACTGTGTTCCTCAGCTCCGTCCTGTCCAGGTAAATCTCAGACAATGATCAAACACAAACTGTGTTCCTCAGCTCCGTCCTCTCCAGGTAAATCTCAGAAAATGATCAAACACAGACTGTGTTCCTCAGCTCCGTCCTCTCCAGGTAAATCTCAGACAATGATCAAACACAAACTGTGTTCCTCAGCTCCGTCCTCTCCAGGTAAATCTCAGACAATGATCAAACACAAACTGTGTTCATCAACTCCGTCCTCTCCAGGTAAATCTCAGACAATGATCAAACACAAACTGTGTTCCTCTGCTCCGTCCTCTCCAGGTAAATCTCAGAAAATGATCAAACACAGACTGTGTTCCTCAGCTCCGTCCTGTCCAGGTAAATCTCAGACAATGATCAAACACAAACTGTGTTCCTCAGCTCCGTCCTGTCCAGGTAAATCTCAGAAAATGATCAAACACAAACTGTGTTCCTCAGCTCCGTCCTCTCCAGGTAAATCTCAGAAAATGATCAAACACAGACTGTGTTCCTCAGCTCCGTCCTGTCCAGGTAAATCTCAGAAAATGATCAAACACAAACTGTGTTCCTCAGCTCCGTCCTCTCCAGGTAAATCTCAGAAAATGATCAAACACAGACTGTGTTCCTCAGCTCCGTCCTCTCCAGGTAAATCTCAGAAAATGATCAAACACAAACTGTGTTCCTCAGCTCCGTCCTCTCCAGGTAAATCTCAGAAAATGATCAAACACAGACTGTGTTCCTCAGCTCCGTCCTGTCCAGGTAAATCTCAGACAATGATCAAACACAAACTGTGTTCCTCAGCTCCGTCCTGTCCAGGTAAATCTCAGAAAATGATCAAACACAAACTGTGTTCCTCAGCTCCGTCCTCTCCAGGTAAATCTCAGAAAATGATCAAACACAGACTGTGTTCCTCAGCTCCGTCCTGTCCAGGTAAATCTCAGAAAATGATCAAACACAAACTGTGTTCCTCAGCTCCGTCCTCTCCAGGTAAATCTCAGAAAATGATCAAACACAGACTGTGTTCCTCAGCTCCGTCCTCTCCAGGTAAATCTCAGAAAATGATCAAACACAAACTGTGTTCCTCAGCTCCGTCCTGTCCAGGTAAATCTCAGAAAATGATCAAACACAGACTGTGTTACTCAGCTCCGTCCTCTCCAGGTAAATCTCAGAAAATGATCAAACACAAACTGTGTTCCTCAGCTCCGTCCTCTCCAGGTAAATCTCAGAAAATGATCAAACACAGACTGTGTTCCTCAGCTCCGTCCTCTCCAGGTAAATCTCAGAAAATGATCAAACACAAACTGTGTTCCTCAGCTCCGTCCTCTCCAGGTAAATCTCAGAAAATGATCAAACACAAACTGTGTTCCTCAGCTCCGTCCTCTCCAGGTAAATCTCAGACAATGATCAAACACAGACTGTGTTCCTCAGCTCCGTCTTGTCCAGGTAAATCTCAGACAATGATCAAACACAAACTGTGTTCCTCAGCTCCGTCCTCTCCAGGTAAATCTCAGAAAATGATCAAACACAGACTGTGTTCCTCAGCTCCGTCCTCTCCAGGTAAATCTCAGACAATGATCAAACACACACTGTGTTCCTCAGCTCCGTCCTCTCCAGGTAAATCTCAGACAATGATCAAACACAAACTGTGTTCCTCAGCTCCGTCCTGTCCAGGTAAATCTCAGAAAATGATCAAACACAAACTGTGTTCCTCAGCTCCGTCCTCTCCAGGTAAATCTCAGAAAATGATCAAACACAGACTGTGTTCCTCAGCTCCGTCCTGTCCAGGTAAATCTCAGAAAATGATCAAACACAAACTGTGTTCCTCAGCTCCGTCCTCTCCAGGTAAATCTCAGAAAATGATCAAACACAGACTGTGTTCCTCAGCTCCGTCCTCTCCAGGTAAATCTCAGAAAATGATCAAACACAAACTGTGTTCCTCAGCTCCGTCCTCTCCAGGTAAATCTCAGAAAATGATCAAACACAGACTGTGTTACTCAGCTCCGTCCTCTCCAGGTAAATCTCAGAAAATGATCAAACACAAACTGTGTTCCTCAGCTCCGTCCTCTCCAGGTAAATCTCAGAAAATGATCAAACACAGACTGTGTTCCTCAGCTCCGTCCTCTCCAGGTAAATCTCAGAAAATGATCAAACACAGACTGTGTTCCTCAGCTCCGTCCTCTCCAGGTAAATCTCAGACAATGATCAAACACAAACTGTGTTCCTAAGCTCCGTCCTGTCCAGGTAAATCTCAGAAAATGATCAAACACAAACTGTGTTCCTCAGCTCAGTCCTGTCCAGGTAAATCTCAGAAAATGATCAAACACAGACTGTGTTCCTCAGCTCCGTCCTGTCCAGGTAAATCTCAGACAATGATCAAACACAGACTGTGTTCCTCAGCTCCGTCCTGTCCAGGTAAATCTCAGACAAAGATCAAACACAAACTTTGTTCCTCAGCTCCGTCCTCTCCAGGTAAATCTCAGACAATGATCAAACACAAACTGTGTTCCTCAGCTCCGTCCTCTCCAGGTAAATCTCAGAAAATGATCAAACACAGACTGTGTTCCCCAGATCCGTCCTCTCCAGGTAAATCTCAGACAATGATCAAACACAAACTGTGTTCCTCAGCTCCGTCCTCTTCAGGTAAATCTCAGACAATGATCAAACACAAACTGTGTTCCTCAGCTCCGTCCTGTCCAGGTAAATGTCAGAAAATGATCAAACACAGACTGTGTTCCTCAGCTCCGTCCTCTCCAGGTAAATCTCAGAAAATGATCAAACACAGACTGTGTTCCTCAGCTCCGTCCTCTCCAGGTAAATCTCAGACAATGATCAAACACAAACTGTGTTCCTCAGCTCCGTCCTGTCCAGGTAAATCTCAGAAAATGATCAAACACAGACTGTGTTCCTCAGCTCCGTCCTCTCCAGGTAAATCTCAGAAAATGATCAAACACAGACTGTGTTCCTCAGCTCCGTCCTCTCCAGGTAAATCTCAGACAATGATCAAACACAAACTGTGTTCCGCAGCTCCGTCCTTTCCAGGGAAATCTCAGACAATGATCAAACACAGACTGTGTTCCTCAGCTCCGTCCTCTCCAGGTAAATCTCAGAAAATGATCAAACACAAACTGTGTTCCTCAGCTCCGTCCTCTCCAGGAAATCTCAGAAAATGATCAAAGACAAACTGTGTTCCTCAGCTCCGTCCTCTCCAGGTAAATCTCAGAAAATGATCAAACACAAACTGTGTTCCTCAGCTCCGTCCTCTCCAGGTAAATCTTAGACAATGATCAAACACAGACTGTGTTCCTCAGCACAGTCCTCTCCAGGTAAATCTCAGACAATGATCAAACCCAGACTGTGTTCCTCAGCTCCGTCCTCTCCAGGTAAATCTCAGACAATGATCAAACACATACTGTGTTCCTCAGCTCCGTCCTCTCCAGGTAAATCTCAGAAAATGATCAAACACAGACTGTGTTCCTCAGCTCCGTCCTCTCCAGGTAAATCTCAGAAAATGATCAAACACAAACTGTGTTCCTCAGCTCCGTCCTGTCCAGGTAAATCTCAGAAAATGATCAAACACAGACTGTGTTACTCAGCTCCGTCCTCTCCAGGTAAATCTCAGAAAATGATCAAACACAAACTGTGTTCCTCAGCTCCGTCCTCTCCAGGTAAATCTCAGAAAATGATCAAACACAAACTGTGTTCCTCAGCTCCGTCCTCTCCAGGTAAATCTCAGAAAATGATCAAACACAGACTGTGTTCCTCAGCTCCGTCCTCTCCAGGTAAATCTCAGACAATGATCAAACACAAACTGTGTTCATCAGCTCCGTCCTCTCCAGGTAAATCTCAGAAAATGATCAAACACAAACTGTGTTCCTCAGCTCCGTCCTCTCCAGGTAAATCTCAGAAAATGATCAAACACAAACTGTGTTCCTCAGCTCCGTCCTCTCCAGGTAAATCTCAGACAATGATCAAACACAGACTGTGTTCCTCAGCTCCGTCTTGTCCAGGTAAATCTCAGACAATGATCAAACACAAACTGTGTTCCTCAGCTCCGTCCTCTCCAGGTAAATCTCAGAAAATGATCAAACACAGACTGTGTTCCTCAGCTCCGTCCTCTCCAGGTAAATCTCAGACAATGATCAAACACACACTGTGTTCCTCAGCTCCGTCCTCTCCAGGTAAATCTCAGACAATGATCAAACACAAACTGTGTTCCTCACCTCCGTCCTGTCCAGGTAAATCTCAGAAAATGATCAAACACAAACTGTGTTCCTCAGCTCCGTCCTCTCCAGGTAAATCTCAGAAAATGATCAAACACAGACTGTGTTACTCAGCTCCGTCCTCTCCAGGTAAATCTCAGAAAATGATCAAACACAAACTGTGTTCCTCAGCTCCGTCCTCTCCAGGTAAATCTCAGAAAATGATCAAACACAGACTGTGTTCCTCAGCTCCGTCCTCTCCAGGTAAATCTCAGAAAATGATCAAACACAGACTGTGTTCCTCAGCTCCGTCCTCTCCAGGTAAATCTCAGACAATGATCAAACACAAACTGTGTTCCTAAGCTCCGTCCTGTCCAGGTAAATCTCAGAAAATGATCAAACACAAACTGTGTTCCTCAGCTCAGTCCTGTCCAGGTAAATCTCAGAAAATGATCAAACACAGACTGTGTTCCTCAGCTCCGTCCTGTCCAGGTAAATCTCAGACAATGATCAAACACAGACTGTGTTCCTCAGCTCCGTCCTGTCCAGGTAAATCTCAGACAAAGATCAAACACAAACTTTGTTCCTCAGCTCCGTCCTCTCCAGGTAAATCTCAGACAATGATCAAACACAAACTGTGTTCCTCAGCTCCGTCCTCTCCAGGTAAATCTCAGAAAATGATCAAACACAGACTGTGTTCCCCAGATCCGTCCTCTCCAGGTAAATCTCAGACAATGATCAAACACAAACTGTGTTCCTCAGCTCCGTCCTCTTCAGGTAAATCTCAGACAATGATCAAACACAAACTGTGTTCCTC
The DNA here is from genome assembly GCF_030144855.1 of Hypanus sabinus. Lineage (NCBI taxonomy): Eukaryota > Metazoa > Chordata > Chondrichthyes > Myliobatiformes > Dasyatidae > Hypanus > Hypanus sabinus. Next base: position 138,453 of record NW_026781553.1, on the reverse strand, counting down.
AGCTCCGTCCTGTCCAGGTAAATGTCAGAAAATGATCAAACACAGACTGTGTTCCTCAGCTCCGTCCTCTCCAGGTAAATCTCAGAAAATGATCAAACACAGACTGTGTTCCTCAGCTCCGTCCTCTCCAGGTAAATCTCAGACAATGATCAAACACAAACTGTGTTCCTCAGCTCCGTCCTGTCCAGGTAAATCTCAGAAAATGATCAAACACAGACTGTGTTCCTCAGCTCCGTCCTCTCCAGGTAAATCTCAGAAAATGATCAAACACAGACTGTGTTCCTCAGCTCCGTCCTCTCCAGGTAAATCTCAGACAATGATCAAACACAAACTGTGTTCCGCAGCTCCGTCCTTTCCAGGGAAATCTCAGACAATGATCAAACACAGACTGTGTTCCTCAGCTCCGTCCTCTCCAGGTAAATCTCAGAAAATGATCAAACACAGACTGTGTTCCTCAGCTCCGTCCTCTCCAGGTAAATCTCAGAAAATGATCAAACACAAACTGTGTTCCTCAGCTCCGTCCTCTCCAGGTAAATCTCAGAAAATGATCAAACACAAACTGTGTTCCTCAGCTCCGTCCTCTCCAGGTAAATCTTAGACAATGATCAAACACAGACTGTGTTCCTCAGCACAGTCCTCTCCAGGTAAATCTCAGACAATGATCAAACCCAGACTGTGTTCCTCAGCTCCGTCCTCTCCAGGTAAATCTCAGACAATGATCAAACACATACTGTGTTCCTCAGCTCCGTCCTCTCCAGGTAAATCTCAGAAAATGATCAAACACAGACTGTGTTCCTCAGCTCCGTCCTCTCCAGGTAAATCTCAGAAAATGATCAAACACAAACTGTGTTCCTCAGCTCCGTCCTGTCCAGGTAAATCTCAGAAAATGATCAAACACAGACTGTGTTACTCAGCTCCGTCCTCTCCAGGTAAATCTCAGAAAATGATCAAACACAAACTGTGTTCCTCAGCTCCGTCCTCTCCAGGTAAATCTCAGAAAATGATCAAACACAGACTGTGTTCATCAGCTCCGTCCTCTCCAGGTAAATCTCAGAAAATGATCAAACACAGACTGTGTTCCTCAGCTCCGTCCTCTCCAGGTAAATCTCAGAAAATGATCAAACACAGACTGTGTTCCTCAGCTCCGTCCTCTCCAGGTAAATCTCAGACGATGATCAAACACAAACTGTGTTCATCAGCTCCGTCCTCTCCAGGTAAATCTCAGAAAATGATCAAACACAAACTGTGTTCCTCAGCTCCGCCCTCTCCAGGTAAATCTCAGAAATTGATCAAACACAAACTGTGTTCCTCAGCTCCGTCCTCTCCAGGTAAATCTCAGACAATGATCAAACACAGACTGTGTTCCTCAGCTCCGTCCTGTCCAGGTAAATCTCAGACAATGATCAAACACAAACTGTGTTCCTCAGCTCCGTCCTCTCCAGGTAAATCTCAGAAAATGATCAAACACAGACTGTGTTCCTCAGCTCCGTCCTCTCCAGGTAAATCTCAGACAATGATCAAACACACACTGTGTTCCTCAGCTCCGTCCTCTCCAGGTAAATCTCAGACAATGATCAAACACAAACTGTGTTCCTCAGCTCCGTCCTGTCCAGGTAAATCTCAGAAAATGATCAAACACAGACTGTGTTCCTCAGCTCCGTCCTCTCCAGGTAAATCTCAGAAAATGATCAAACACAGACTGTGTTCCTCAGCTCCGTCCTCTCCAGGTAAATCTCAGAAAATGATCAAACACAGACTGTGTTCCTCAGCTCCGTCCTCTCCAGGTAAATCTCAGACAATGATCAAACACAAACTGTGTTCATCAGCTCCGTCCTCTCCAGGTAAATCTCAGAAAATGATCAAACACAAACTGTGTTCCTCAGCTCCGTCCTCTCCAGGTAAATCTCAGAAAATGATCAAACACAAACTGTGTTCCTCAGCTCCGTCCTCTCCAGGTAAATCTCAGAAAATGATCAAACACAAACTGTGTTCCTCAGCTCCGTCCTGTCCAGGTAAATCTCAGAAAATGATCAAACACAGACTGTGTTACTCAGCTCCGTCCTCTCCAGGTAAATCTCAGAAAATGATCAAACACAAACTGAGTTCCTCAGCTCCGTCCTCTCCAGGTAAATCTCAGAAAATGATCAAACACAGACTGTGTTCCTCAGCTCCGTCCTCTCCAGGTAAATCTCAGAAAATGATCAAACACAGACTGTGTTGCTCAGCTCCGTCCTCTCCAGGTAAATCTCAGACAATGATCAAACACAAACTGTGTTCCTCAGCTCCGTCCTGTCCAGGTAAATCTCAGAAAATGATCAAACACAAACTGTGTTCCTCAGCTCAGTCCTGTCCAGGTAAATCTCAGAAAATGATCAAACACAGACTGTGTTCCTCAGCTCCGTCCTGTCCAGGTAAATCTCAGACAATGATCAAACACAGACTGTGTTCCTCAGCTCCGTCCTCTCCAGGTAAATCTCAGAAAATGATCAAACACAAACTGTGTTCCTCAGCTCCGTCCTCTCCAGGTAAATCTTAGACAATGATCAAACACAGACTGTGTTCCTCAGCTCAGTCCTCTCCAGGTAAATCTCAGACAATGATCAAACCCAGACTGTGTTCCTCAGCTCCGTCCTCTCCAGGTAAATCTCAGACAATGATCAAACACATACTGTGTTCCTCAGCTCCGTCCTCTCCAGGTAAATCTCAGAAAATGATCAAACACAGACTGTGTTCCTCAGCTCCGTCCTCTCCAGGTAAATCTCAGACAATGATCAAACACAAACTGTGTTCCTCAGCTCCGTCCTCTCCAGGTAAATCTTAGACAATGATCAAACACAGACTGTGTTCCTCAGCACAGTCCTCTCCAGGTAAATCTCAGACAATGATCAAACCCAGACTGTGTTCCTCAGCTCCGTCCTCTCCAGGTAAATCTCAGACAATGATCAAACACATACTGTGTTCCTCAGCTCCGTCCTCTCCAGGTAAATCTCAGAAAATGATCAAACACAGACTGTGTTCCTCAGCTCCGTCCTCTCCAGGTAAATCTCAGAAAATGATCAAACACAAACTGTGTTCCTCAGCTCCGTCCTGTCCAGGTAAATCTCAGAAAATGATCAAACACAGACTGTGTTACTCAGCTCCGTCCTCTCCAGGTAAATCTCAGAAAATGATCAAACACAAACTGTGTTCCTCAGCTCCGTCCTCTCCAGGTAAATCTCAGAAAATGATCAAACACAGACTGTGTTCCTCAGCTCCGTCCTCTCCAGGTAAATCTCAGAAAATGATCAAACACAGACTGTGTTCCTCAGCTCCGTCCTCTCCAGGTAAATCTCAGAAAATGATCAAACACAGACTGTGTTCCTCAGCTCCGTCCTCTCCAGGTAAATCTCAGACGATGATCAAACACAAACTGTGTTCATCAGCTCCGTCCTCTCCAGGTAAATCTCAGAAAATGATCAAACACAAACTGTGTTCCTCAGCTCCGCCCTCTCCAGGTAAATCTCAGAAATTGATCAAACACAAACTGTGTTCCTCAGCTCCGTCCTCTCCAGGTAAATCTCAGACAATGATCAAACACAGACTGTGTTCCTCAGCTCCGTCCTGTCCAGGTAAATCTCAGACAATGATCAAACACAAACTGTGTTCCTCAGCTCCGTCCTCTCCAGGTAAATCTCAGAAAATGATCAAACACAGACTGTGTTCCTCAGCTCCGTCCTCTCCAGGTAAATCTCAGACAATGATCAAACACACACTGTGTTCCTCAGCTCCGTCCTCTCCAGGTAAATCTCAGACAATGATCAAACACAAACTGTGTTCCTCAGCTCCGTCCTGTCCAGGTAAATCTCAGAAAATGATCAAACACAGACTGTGTTCCTCAGCTCCGTCCTCTCCAGGTAAATCTCAGAAAATGATCAAACACAGACTGTGTTCCTCAGCTCCGTCCTCTCCAGGTAAATCTCAGAAAATGATCAAACACAGACTGTGTTCCTCAGCTCCGTCCTCTCCAGGTAAATCTCAGACAATGATCAAACACAAACTGTGTTCATCAGCTCCGTCCTCTCCAGGTAAATCTCAGAAAATGATCAAACACAAACTGTGTTCCTCAGCTCCGTCCTCTCCAGGTAAATCTCAGAAAATGATCAAACACAAACTGTGTTCCTCAGCTCCGTCCTCTCCAGGTAAATCTCAGAAAATGATCAAACACAAACTGTGTTCCTCAGCTCCGTCCTGTCCAGGTAAATCTCAGAAAATGATCAAACACAGACTGTGTTACTCAGCTCCGTCCTCTCCAGGTAAATCTCAGAAAATGATCAAACACAAACTGAGTTCCTCAGCTCCGTCCTCTCCAGGTAAATCTCAGAAAATGATCAAACACAGACTGTGTTCCTCAGCTCCGTCCTCTCCAGGTAAATCTCAGAAAATGATCAAACACAGACTGTGTTGCTCAGCTCCGTCCTCTCCAGGTAAATCTCAGACAATGATCAAACACAAACTGTGTTCCTCAGCTCCGTCCTGTCCAGGTAAATCTCAGAAAATGATCAAACACAAACTGTGTTCCTCAGCTCAGTCCTGTCCAGGTAAATCTCAGAAAATGATCAAACACAGACTGTGTTCCTCAGCTCCGTCCTGTCCAGGTAAATCTCAGACAATGATCAAACACAGACTGTGTTCCTCAGCTCCGTCCTCTCCAGGTAAATCTCAGAAAATGATCAAACACAAACTGTGTTCCTCAGCTCCGTCCTCTCCAGGTAAATCTTAGACAATGATCAAACACAGACTGTGTTCCTCAGCTCAGTCCTCTCCAGGTAAATCTCAGACAATGATCAAACCCAGACTGTGTTCCTCAGCTCCGTCCTCTCCAGGTAAATCTCAGACAATGATCAAACACATACTGTGTTCCTCAGCTCCGTCCTCTCCAGGTAAATCTCAGAAAATGATCAAACACAGACTGTGTTCCTCAGCTCCGTCCTCTCCAGGTAAATCTCAGAAAATGATCAAACACAAACTGTGTTCCTCAGCTCCGTCCTGTCCAGGTAAATCTCAGAAAATGATCAAACACAGACTGTGTTACTCAGCTCCGTCCTCTCCAGGTAAATCTCAGAAAATGATCAAACACAAACTGTGTTCCTCAGCTCCGTCCTATCCAGGTAAATCTCAGAAAATGATCAAACACAGACTGTGTTCCTCAGCTCCGTCCTCTCCAGGTAAATCTCAGAAAATGATCAAACACAGACAGTGTTCCTCAGCTCCGTCCTCTCCAGGTAAATCTCAGAAAATGATCAAACACAGACTGTGTTCCTCAGCTCCGTCCTCTCCAGGTAAATCTCAGACAATGATCAAACACAAACTGTGTTCATCAGCTCCGTCCTCTCCAGGTAAATCTCAGAAAATGATCAAACACAAACTGTGTTCCTCAGCTCCGTCCTCTCCAGGTAAATCTCAGAAAATGATCAAACACAAACTGTGTTCCTCAGCTCCGTCCTCTCCAGGTAAATCTCAGACAATGATCAAACACAGACTGTGTTCCTCAGCTCCGTCCTGTCCAGGTAAATCTCAGACAATGATCAAACACAAACTGTGTTCCTCAGCTCCGTCCTCTCCAGGTAAATCTCAGAAAATGATCAAACACAGACTGTGTTCCTCAGCTCCGTCCTCTCCAGGTAAATCTCAGACAATGATCAAACACACACTGTGTTCCTCAGCTCCGTCCTCTCCAGGTAAATCTCAGACAATGATCAAACACAAACTGTGTTCCTCAGCTCCGTCCTGTCCAGGTAAATCTCAGAAAATGATCAAACACAAACTGTGTTCCTCAGCTCCGTCCTCTCCAGGTAAATCTCAGAAAATGATCAAACACAGACTGTGTTCCTCAGCTCCGTCCTGTCCAGGTAAATCTCAGAAAATGATCAAACACAAACTGTGTTCCTCAGCTCCGTCCTCTCCAGGTAAATCTCAGAAAATGATCAAACACAGACTGTGTTCCTCAGCTCCGTCCTCTCCAGGTAAATCTCAGAAAATGATCAAACACAAACTGTGTTCCTCAGCTCCGTCCTCTCCAGGTAAATCTCAGACAATGATCAAACACAGACTGTGTTCCTCAGCTCCGTCCTGTCCAGGTAAATCTCAGACAATGATCAAACACAAACTGTGTTCCTCAGCTCCGTCCTCTCCAGGTAAATCTCAGAAAATGATCAAACACAGACTGTGTTCCTCAGCTCCGTCTTCTCCAGGTAAATCTCAGACAATGATCAAACACACACTGTGTTCCTCAGCTCCGTCCTCTCCAGGTAAATCTCAGACAATGATCAAACACAAACTGTGTTCCTCAGCTCCGTCCTGTCCAGGTAAATCTCAGAAAATGATCAAACACAAACTGTGTTCCTCAGCTCCGTCCTCTCCAGGTAAATCTCAGAAAATGATCAAACAGAGACTGTGTTCCTCAGCTCCGTCCTGTCCAGGTAAATCTCAGAAAATGATCAAACACAAACTGTGTTCCTCAGCTCCGTCCTCTCCAGGTAAATCTCAGAAAATGATCAAACACAGACTGTGTTCCTCAGCTCCGTCCTCTCCAGGTAAATCTCAGAAAATGATCAAACACAAACTGTGTTCCTCAGCTCCGTCCTGTCCAGGTAAATCTCAGAAAATGATCAAACACAGACTGTGTTACTCAGCTCCGTCCTCTCCAGGTAAATCTCAGAAAATGATCAAACACAAACTGTGTTCCTCAGCTCCGTCCTCTCCAGGTAAATCTCAAAAAATGATCAAACACAGACTGTGTTCCTCAGCTCCGTCCTCTCCAGGTAAATCTCAGAAAATGATCAAACACAGACTGTGTTGCTCAGCTCCGTCCTCTCCAGGTAAATCTCAGACAATGATCAAACACAAACTGTGTTCCTCAGCTCCGTCCTCTCCAGGTAAATCTCAGAAAATGATCAAACACAGACTGTGTTCCCCAGATCCGTCCTCTCCAGGTAAATCTCAGACAATTATCAAACACAAACTGTGTTCCTCAGCTCCGTCCTCTTCAGGTAAATCTCAGACAATGATCAAACACAAACTGTGTTCCTCAGCTCCGTCCTGTCCAGGTAAATCTCAGAAAATGATCAAACACAGACTGTGTTCCTCAGCTCCGTCCTGTCCAGGTAAATCTCAGACAATGATCAAACACAGACTGTGTTCCTCAGCTCCGTCCTGTCCAGGTAAATCTCAGACAAAGATCAAACACAAACTTTGTTCCTCAGCTCCGTCCTCTCCAGGTAAATCTCAGACAATGATCAAACACAGACTGAGTTCCTCAGCTCCGTCCTCTCCAGGTAAATCTCAGAAAATGATCAAACACAGACTGTGTTCCTCAGCTCCGTCCTGTCCAGGTAAATCTCAGACAATGATCAAACACAAACTGTGTTCCTCAGCTCCGTCCTCTCCAGGTAAATCTCAGAAAATGATCAAACACAGACTGTGTTCCTCAGCTCCGTCCTCTCCAGGTAAATCTCAGACAATGATCAAACACACACTGTGTTCCTCAGCTCCGTCCTCTCCAGGTAAATCTCAGACAATGATCAAACACAGACTGTGTTCCTCAGCTCCGTCCTCTCCAGGTAAATCTCAGAAAATGATCAAACACAAACTGTGTTCCTCAGCTCCGTCCTGTCCAGGTAAATCTCAGAAAATGATCAAACACAGACTGTGTTACTCAGCTCCGTCCTCTCCAGGTAAATCTCAGAAAATGATCAAACACAAACTGTGTTCCTCAGCTCCGTCCTCTCCAGGTAAATCTCAGAAAATGATCAAACACAGACTGTGTTCCTCAGCTCCGTCCTCTCCAGGTAAATCTCAGAAAATGATCAAACACAGACTGTGTTGCTCAGCTCCGTCCTCTCCAGGTAAATCTCAGACAATGATCAAACACAAACTGTGTTCCTCAGCTCCGTCCTCTCCAGGTAAATCTCAGAAAATGATCAAACACAGACTGTGTTCCCCAGATCCGTCCTCTCCAGGTAAATCTCAGACAATGATCAAACACAAACTGTGTTCCTCAGCTCCGTCCTCTTCAGGTAATTCTCAGACAATGATCAAACACAAACTGTGTTCCTCAGCTCCGTCCTGTCCAGGTAAATCTCAGAAAATGATCAAACACAGACTGTGTTCCTCAGCTCCGTCCTGTCCAGGTAAATCTCAGACAATGATCAAACACAGACTGTGTTCCTCAGCTCCGTCCTGTCCAGGTAAATCTCAAACAAAGATCAAACACAAACTTTGTTCCTCAGCTCCGTCCTCTCCAGGTAAATCTCAGACAATGATCAAACACAGACTGTGTTCCTCAGCTCCGTCCTCTCCAAGTAAATCTCAGAAAATGATCAAACACAGACTGTGTTCCTCAGCTCCGTCCTCTCCAGGTAAATCTCAGACAATGATCAAACACACACTGTGTTCCTCAGCTCCGTCCTCTCCAGGTAAATCTCAGACAATGATCAAACACAAACTGTGTTCCTCAGCTCCGTCCTGTCCAGGTAAATCTCAGAAAATGATCAAACACAAACTGTGTTACTCAGCTCCGTCCTCTCCAGGTAAATCTCAGAAAATGATCAAACACAGACTGTGTTCCTCAGCTCCATCCTGTCCAGGTAAATCTCAGAAAATGATCAAACACAAACTGTGTTCCTCAGCTCCGTCCTCTCCAGGAAAAATCTCAGAAAATGATCAAACACAGACTGTGTTACTCAGCTCCGTCCTCTCCAGGTAAATCTCAGAAAATGATCAAACACAAACTGTGTTCCTCAGCTCCGTCCTCTCCAGGTAAATCTCAGAAAATGATCAAACACAGACTGTGTTCCTCAGCTCCGTCCTCTCCAGGTAAATCTCAGACAATTATCAAACACAAACTGTGTTCCTCAGCTCCGTCCTCTCCAGGTAAATCTCAGACAATGATCAAACACAATCTGTGTTCCTCAGCTCCGTCCTCTCCAGGTAAATCTCAGACAATGATCAAACACACACTGTGTTCCTCAGCTCCGTCCTCTCCAGGTAAATCTCAGACAATGATCAAACACAAACTGTGTTCCTCAGCTCCGTCCTGTCCAGGTAAATCTCAGAAAATGATCAAACACAAACTGTGTTCCTCAGCTCCGTCCTCTCCAGGTAAATCTCAGAAAATGATCAAACACAGACTGTGTTCCTCAGCTCCGTCCTGTCCAGGTAAATCTCAGAAAATGATCAAACACAAACTGTGTTCCTCAGCTCCGTCCTCTCCAGGAAAAATCTCAGAAAATGATCAAACACAGACTGTGTTACTCAGCTCCGTCCTCTCCAGGTAAATCTCAGAAAATGATCAAACACAAAATGTGTTCCTCAGCTCCGTCCTCTCCAGGTAAATCTCAGAAAATGATCAAACACAGACTGTGTTCCTCAGCTCCGTCCTCTCCAGGTAAATCTCAGAAAATGATCAAACACAGACTGTGTTCCTCAGCTCCGTCCTCTCCAGGTAAATCTCAGACAATGATCAAACACAAACTGTGTTCCTCAGCTCCGTCCTGTCCAGGTAAATCTCAGAAAATGATCAAACACAAACTGTGTTCCTCAGCTCAGTCCTGTCCAGGTAAATCTCAGAAAATGATCAAACACAGACTGTGTTCCTCAGCTCCGTCCTGTCCAGGTAAATCTCAGACAGTGATCAAACAAAGACTGTGTTCCTCAGCTCCGTCCTGTCCAGGTAAATCTCAGACAAAGATCAAACACAAACTTTGTTCCTCAGCTCCGTCCTCTCCAGGTAAATCTCAGACAATGATCAAACACAGACTGTGTTCCTCAGCTCCGTCCTGTCCAGGTAAATCTCAGAAAATGATCAAACACAGACTGTGTTCCTCAGCTCCGTCCTCTCCAGGTAAATCTCAGAAAATGATCAAACACAGACTGTGTTCCTCAGCTCCGTCCTCTCCAGGTAAATCTCAGACAATGATCAAACACAAACTGTGTTCCTCAGCTCCGTCCTCTCCAGGTAAATCTCAGAAAATGATCAAACACAGACTGTGTTCCTCAGCTCCGTCCTCTCCAGGTAAATCTCAGACAATGATCAAACACACACTGTGTTCCTCAGCTCCGTCCTCTCCAGGTAAATCTCAGACAATGATCAAACACAAACTGTGTTCCTCAGCTCCGTCCTGTCCAGGTAAATCTCAGAAAATGATCAAACACAAACTGTGTTACTCAGCTCCGTCCTCTCCAGGTAAATCTCAGAAAATGATCAAACACAGACTGTGTTCCTCAGCTCCATCCTGTCCAGGTAAATCTCAGAAAATGATCAAACACAAACTGTGTTCCTCAGCTCCGTCCTCTCCAGGAAAAATCTCAGAAAATGATCAAACACAGACTGTGTTACTCAGCTCCGTCCTCTCCAGGTAAATCTCAGAAAATGATCAAACACAAACTGTGTTCCTCAGCTCCGTCCTCTCCAGGTAAATCTCAGAAAATGATCAAACACAGACTGTGTTCCTCAGCTCCGTCCTCTCCAGGTAAATCTCAGACAATTATCAAACACAAACTGTGTTCCTCAGCTCCGTCCTCTCCAGGTAAATCTCAGACAATGATCAAACACAATCTGTGTTCCTCAGCTCCGTCCTCTCCAGGTAAATCTCAGACAATGATCAAACACACACTGTGTTCCTCAGCTCCGTCCTCTCCAGGTAAATCTCAGACAATGATCAAACACAAACTGTGTTCCTCAGCTCCGTCCTGTCCAGGTAAATCTCAGAAAATGATCAAACACAAACTGTGTTCCTCAGCTCCGTCCTCTCCAGGTAAATCTCAGAAAATGATCAAACACAGACTGTGTTCCTCAGCTCCGTCCTGTCCAGGTAAATCTCAGAAAATGATCAAACACAAACTGTGTTCCTCAGCTCCGTCCTCTCCAGGAAAAATCTCAGAAAATGATCAAACACAGACTGTGTTACTCAGCTCCGTCCTCTCCAGGTAAATCTCAGAAAATGATCAAACACAAAATGTGTTCCTCAGCTCCGTCCTCTCCAGGTAAATCTCAGAAAATGATCAAACACAGACTGTGTTCCTCAGCTCCGTCCTCTCCAGGTAAATCTCAGAAAATGATCAAACACAGACTGTGTTCCTCAGCTCCGTCCTCTCCAGGTAAATCTCAGACAATGATCAAACACAAACTGTGTTCCTCAGCTCCGTCCTGTCCAGGTAAATCTCAGAAAATGATCAAACACAAACTGTGTTCCTCAGCTCAGTCCTGTCCAGGTAAATCTCAGAAAATGATCAAACACAGACTGTGTTCCTCAGCTCCGTCCTGTCCAGGTAAATCTCAGACAATGATCAAACAAAGACTGTGTTCCTCAGCTCCGTCCTGTCCAGGTAAATCTCAGACAAAGATCAAACACAAACTTTGTTCCTCAGCTCCGTCCTCTCCAGGTAAATCTCAGACAATGATCAAACACAGACTGTGTTCCTCAGCTCCGTCCTGTCCAGGTAAATCTCAGAAAATGATCAAACACAGACTGTGTTCCTCAGCTCCGTCCTCTCCAGGTAAATCTCAGAAAATGATCAAACACAGACTGTGTTCCTCAGCTCCGTCCTCTCCAGGTAAATCTCAGACAATGATCAAACACAAACTGTGTTCCTCAGCTCCGTCCTCTCCAGGTAAATCTCAGACAATGATCAAACACAGACTGTGTTCCTCAGCTCCGTCCTGTCCAGGTAAATCTCAGACAATGATCAAACACAAACTGTGTTCCTCAGCTCCGTCCTCTCCAGGTAAATCTCAGAAAATGATCAAACACAGACTGTGTTCCTCAGCTCCGTCCTCTCCAGGTAAATCTCAGAAAATGATCAAACACAAACTGTGTTCCTCAGCTCCGTCCTCTCCAGGTAAATCTCAGAAAATGATCAAACACAGACTGTGTTCCTCAGCTCCGTCCTCTCCAGGTAAATCTCAGACAATGATCAAACACAAACTGTGTTCCTCAGCTCCGTCCTCTCCAGGTAAATCTCTGACGATGATCAAACACAGACTGTGTTCCTCAGCTCCGTCCTGTCCAGGTAAATCTCAGACAATGATCAAACACAAACTGTGTTCCTCAGCTCCGTCCTCTCCAGGTAAATCTCAGAAAATGATCAAACACAGACTGTGTTCCTCAGCTCCGTCCTCTCCAGGTAAATCTCAGAAAATGATCAAACACAGACTGTGTTCCTCAGCTCCGTCCTCTCCAGGTAAATCTCAGACAATGATCAAACACAAACTGTGTTCCTCAGCTCCGTCCTGTCCAGGTAAATCTCAGAAGATGATCAAACACAAACTGTGTTCCTCAGCTCCGTCCTTTCCAGGTAAATCTCAGACAATGATCAAACACAAACTGTGTTCCTCAGCTCCGTTCTTTCCAGGTAAATCTCAGACAATGATCAAACACAAACTGTGTTCCTCAGCTCCGTCCTGTCCAGGTAAATCTCAGAAAATGATCAAACACAAACTGTGTTCCTCAGCACCGTCCTCTCCAGGTAAATCTCAGAAAATGATCAAACACAGACTGTGTTCCTCAGCTCCGTCCTCTCCAGGTAAATCTCAGAAAATGATCAAACACAAACTGTGTTCCTCAGCTCCGCCCTCTCCAGGTAAATCTCAGACAATGATCAAACACAAACTGTGTTCCTCAGATCCGTCCTCTCCAGGTAAATCTCAGACTATGATCAAACACAAACTGTGTTCCTCAGCTCCGTCCTCTTCAGGTAAATCTCAGACAATGATCAAACAGAAACTGTGTTCCTCAGCTCCGTCCTCTCCAGGTAAATCTCAGAAAATGATCAAACACAGACTGTGTTCCTCAGATCCGTTCTCTCCAGGTAAATCTCAGACAATGATGAAACACAAACTGTGTTCCACAGCTCCGTCCTCTTCAGGTAAATCTCAGACAATGATCAAACACAAACTGCGTTCCTCAGCTCCGTCCTGTCCAGGTCAATCTCAGAAAATGATCAAACACAGACTGTGTTCCTCAGCTCCGTCCTCTCCAGGTAAATCTCAGAAAATGATCAAACACAGACTGTGTTCCTCAGCTCCGTCCTCTCCAGGTAAATCTCAGACAATGATCAAACACAAACTGTGTTCCTCAGCTCCGTCCTGTACAGGTAAATCTCAGAAAATGATCAAACACAAACTGTGTTCCTCAGCTCAGTCCTGTCCAGGTAAATCTCAGAAAATGATCAAACACAAACTGTGTTCCTCAGCGCCGTCCTCTCCAGGTAAATCTCAGACAATGATCAAACACAAACTGTGTTCCTCAGCTCCGTACTCTCCAGGTAAATCTCAGACAATGATCAAACACAAACTGTGTTCCTCAGCTCCGTCCTCTCCAGGTAAATCTCAGAAAATGATCAAACACAAACTGTGTTCCTCAGCTCCGTCCTATCCAGGTAAATCTCAGACAATGATAAAACACAGACTGTGTTCCTCAGCTCCGTCCTCTCCAGGTAAATCTCAGACAATGATCAAACACATACTGTGTTCCTCAGCTCCGTCCTCTCCAGGTAAATCTCAGACAATGATCAAACACAGACTGTGTTCCTCAGCTCTGTCCTCTCCAGGTAAATCTCAGACAATGATCAAACACAAACTGTGTTCCTCAGCTCCGTCCTGTCCAGGTAAATCTCAGAAAATGATCAAACACAGACTGTGTTCCTCAGCTCCGTCCTCTCCAGGTAAATCTCAGACAATGATCAAACACAAACTGTGTTCCTCAGCTCAGTCCTCTCCAGGTAAATCTCTGACGATGATCAAACACAGACTGTGTTCCTCAGCTCCGTCCTCTCCAGGTAAATCTCAGACAATGATCAAACACAAACTGTGTTCCTCAGCTCTGTCCTCTCCAGGTAAATCTCAGAAAATGATCAAACACAAACTGTGTTCCTCAGCTCCGTCCTCTCCAGGTAAATCTCAGACAATGATCAAACACAAACTGTGTTCCTCAGCTCCGTCCTCTCCAGGTAAATCTCAGACAATGATCAAACACAAACTGTTTTCCTCAGCTCCGTCCTCTCCAGGTAAATCTCAGACAATGATCAAACACAGACTGTGTTCCTCAGCTCCGTCCTCTCCAGGTAAATCTCAGACAATGATCAAACACAAACTGTGTTCCTCAGCTCCGTCCTCTCCAGGTAAATCTCAGACAATGATCAAACACAAACTGTGTTCCTCAGCTCCGTCCTCTCCAGGTAAATCTCAGATAATGATCAAACACAAACTGTGTTCCTCAGCTCCGTCCTCTCCAGGTAAATCTCAGACAATGATCAAACACAAACTGTGTTCCTCAGCTCCGTCCTCTCCAGGTAAATCTCAGACAATGATCAAACCCAGACTGTGTTCCACAGCTCCGTCCTCTCCAGGTAAATCTCAGACAATGATCAAAAACAGACTGTGTTCCTCAGCTCCGTCCTCTCCAGGTAAATCTCAGAAAATGATCAAACACAGACTGTGTTCCTCAGCTCCGTCCTCTCCAGGTAAATCTCAGAAAATGATCAAACACCAACTGTGTTCCTCAGCTCCGTCCTCTCCAGGTAAATCTCAGACAATGATCAAACACAAACTGTGTTCATCAGCTCCGTCCTCTCCAGGTAAATCTCAGAAAATGATCAAACACAAACTGTGTTCCTCAGCTCCGTCCTCTTAAGGTAAATCTCAGAAAATGATCAAACACAAACTGTGTTCCACAGCGCCGTCCTCTCCAGGTAAATCTCAGACAATGATCAAACACAGACTGTGTTCCTCAGCTCCGTCCTGTCCAGGTAAATCTCAGACAATGATCAAACACAAACTGTGTTCCTCAGCTCCGTCCTCTCCAGGTAAATCTCAGAAAATGATCAAACACAGACTGTGTTCCTCAGCTCCGTCCTCTCCAGGTAAATCTCAGACAATGATCAAACACACACTGTGTTCCTCAGCTCCGTCCTCTCCAGGTAAATCTCAGACAATGATCAAACACAAACTGTGTTCCTCAGCTCCGTCCTGTCCAGGTAAATCTCAGAAAATGATCAAACACAAACTGTGTTCCTCAGCTCCGTCCTCTCCAGGTAAATCTCAGAAAATGATCAAACACAAACTGTGTTCCTCAGCTCCGTCCTCTCCAGGTAAATCTCAGACAATGATCAAACACAAACTGTTTTCCTCAGCTCCGTCCTCTCCAGGTAAATCTCAGACAATGATCAAACACAGACTGTGTTCCTCAGCTCCGTCCTCTCCAGGTAAATCTCAGACAATGATCAAACACAAACTGTGTTCCTCAGCTCCGTCCTCTCCAGGTAAATCTCAGAAAATGATCAAACACAAACTGTGTTCCTCAGCTCCGTCCTCTCCAGGTAAATCTCAGATAATGATCAAACACAAACTGTGTTCCTCAGCTCCGTCCTCTCCAGGTAAATCTCAGACAATGATCAAACACAAACTGTGTTCCTCAGCTCCGTCCTCTCCAGGTAAATCTCAGACAATGATCAAACCCAGACTGTGTTCCACAGCTCCGTCCTCTCCAGGTAAATCTCAGACAATGATCAAAAACAGACTGTGTTCCTCAGCTCCGTCCTCTCCAGGTAAATCTCAGAAAATGATCAAACACAGACTGTGTTCCTCAGCTCCGTCCTCTCCAGGTAAATCTCAGAAAATGATCAAACACCAACTGTGTTCCTCAGCTCCGTCCTCTCCAGGTAAATCTCAGACAATGATCAAACACAAACTGTGTTCATCAGCTCCGTCCTCTCCAGGTAAATCTCAGAAAATGATCAAACACAAACTGTGTTCCTCAGCTCCGTCCTCTTAAGGTAAATCTCAGAAAATGATCAAACACAAACTGTGTTCCTCAGCTCCGTCCTCTCCAGGTAAATCTCAGACAATGATCAAACACAGACTGTGTTCCTCAGCTCCGTCCTGTCCAGGTAAATCTCAGACAATGATCAAACACAAACTGTGTTCCTCAGCTCCGTCCTCTCCAGGTAAATCTCAGAAAATGATTAAAAACACAGACTGTGTTCCTCAGCTCCGTCCTCTCCAGGTAAATCTCAGACAATGATCAAACACACACTGTGTTCCTCAGCTCCGTCCTCTCCAGGTAAATCTCAGACAATGATCAAACACAAACTGTGTTCCTCAGCTCCGTCCTGTCCAGGTAAATCTCAGAAAATGATCAAACACAAACTGTGTTCCTCAGCTCCGTCCTCTCCAGGTAAATCTCAGAAAATGATCAAACACAGACTGTGTTCCTCAGCTCCGTCCTGTCCAGGTAAATCTCAGAAAATGATCAAACACAAACTGTGTTCCTCAGCTCCGTCCTGTCCAGGTAAATCTCAGAAAATGATCATACACAGACTGTGTTCCTCAGCTCCGTCCTCTCCAGGTAAATTTCAGAAAATGATCAAACACAAACTGTGTTCCTCAGCTCCGTCCTGTCCAGGTAAATCTCAGAAAATGATCAAACACAGACTGTGTTACTCAGCTCCGTCCTCTCCAGGTAAATCTCAGAAAATGATCAAACACAAACTGTGTTCCTCAGCTCCGTCCACTCCAGGTAAATCTCAAAAAATGATCAAACACAGACTGTGTTCCTCAGCTCCGTCCTCTCCAGGTAAATCTCAGAAAATGATCAAAGACAGACTGTGTTCCTCAGCTCCGTCTTCTCCAGGTAAATCTCAGAAAATGATCAAACACAAACTGTGTTCCTCAGCTCCGTCCTCTCCAGGTAAATCTCAGAAAATGATCAAACACAGACTGTGTTCCTCAGCTCCGTCCTCTCCAGGTAAATCTCAGTCAATGATCAAACACAAATTGTGTTCATCAGCTCCGTCCTCTCCAGGTAAATCTCAGAAAATGATCAAACACAAACTGTGTTCCTCAGCTCCGTCCTCTCCAGGTAAATCTCAGAAAATGATCAAACACAAACTGTGTTCCTCAGCTCCGTCCTCTCCAGGTAAATCTCAGACAATGATCAAACACAGACTGTGTTCCTCAGCTCCGTCCTGTCCAGGTAAATCTCAGACAATGATCAAACACAAACTGTGTTCCTCAGCTCCGTCCTCTCCAGGTAAATCTCAGAAAATGATCAAACACAGACTGTGTTCCTCAGCTCCGTCCTCTCCAGGTAAATCTCAGACAATGATCAAACACACACTGTGTTCCTCAGCTCCGTCCTCTCCAGGTAAATCTCAGACAATGATCAAACACAAACTGTGTTCCTCAGCTCCGTCCTGTCCAGGTAAATCTCAGAAAATGATCAAACACAAACTGTGTTCCTCAGCTCCGTCCTCTCCAGGTAAATCTCAGAAAATGATCAAACACAGACTGTGTTCCTCAGCTCCGTCCTGTCCAGGTAAATCTCAGAAAATGATCAAACACAAACTGTGTTCCTCAGCTCCGTCCTCTCCAGGTAAATCTCAGAAAATGATCAAACACAGACTGTGTTCCCCAGATCCGTCCTCTCCAGGTAAATCTCAGACAATGATCAAACACAAACTGTGTTCCTCAGCTCCGTCCTCTTCAGGTAAATCTCAGACAATGATCAAACACAAACTGTGTTCCTCAGCTCCGTCCTGTCCAGGTAAATCTCAGAAAATGATCAAACACAGACTGTGTTCCTCAGCTCCGTCCTCTCCAGGTAAATCTCAGAAAATGATCAAACACAGACTGTGTTCCTCAGCTGCGTCCTCTCCAGGTAAATCTCAGACAATGATCAAACACAAACTGTGCTCCTCAGCTCCGTCCTGTCCAGGTAAATCTCAGAAAATGATCAAACACAGACTGTGTTCCTCAGCTCCGTCCTCTCCAGGTAAATCTCAGAAAATGATCAAACACAGACTGTGTTCCTCAGCTCCGTCCTCTCCAGGTAAATCTCAGACAATGATCAAACACAGACTGTGTTCCTCAGCTCCGTCCTCTCCAGGTAAATCTCAGAAAATGATCAAACACAAACTGTGTTCCTCAGCTCCGTCCTCTCCAGGTAAATCTCAGACATTGATCAAACACAAACTGTGTTCCTCAGCTCCGTACTCTCCAGGTAAATCTCAGACAATGATCAAACACAATCTGTGTTCCTCAGCTCCGTCCTCTCCAGGTAAATCTCAGACAATGATCAAACACACACTGTGTTCCTCAGCTCCGTCCTCTCCAGGTAAATCTCAGACAATGATCAAACACAAACTGTGTTCCTCAGCTCCGTCCTGTCCAGGTAAATCTCAGAAAATGATCAAACCAAACTGTGTTCCTCAGCTCCGTCCTCTCCAGGTAAATCTCAGAAAATGATCAAACACAGACTGTGTTCCTCAGCTCCGTCCTGTCCAGGTAAATCTCAGAAAATGATCAAACACTAACTGTGTTCCTCAGCTCCGTCCTCTCCAGGTAAATCTCAGAAAATGATCAAACACAGACTGTGTTCCTCAGCTCCGTACTCTCCAGGTAAATCTCAGAAAATGATCAAACACAAACTGTGTTCCTCAGCTCCGTCCTGTCCAGGTAAATCTCAGAAAATGATCAAACACAGACTGTGTTACTCAGCTCCGTCCTCTCCAGGTAAATCTCAGAAAATGATCAAACACAGACTGTGTTCCTCAGCTCCGTCCTCTCCAGGTAAATCTCAGAAAATGATCAAACACAGACTGTGTTCCTCAGCTCCGTCCTCTCCAGGTAAATCTCAGAAAATGATCAAACACAGACTGTGTTCCTCAGCTCCGTCCTCTCCAGGTAAATCTCAGACAATGATTAAACACAAACTGTGTTCCTCAGCTCCGTCCTGTCCAGGTAAATCTCAGAAAATGATCAAACACAAACTGTGTTCCTCAGCTCAGTCCTGTCCAGGTACATCTCAGAAAATGATCAAACACAGACTGTGTTCCTCAGCTCCGTCCTCTCCAGGTAAATCTCAGACAATGATCAAACACAGACTGTGTTCCTCAGCTCCGTCCTCTCCAGGTAAATCTCAGAAAATGATCAAACACAAACTGTGTTCCTCAGCTCCGTCCTCTCCAGGTAAATCTCAGACATTGATCAAACACAAACTGTGTTCCTCAGCTCCGTCCTCTCCAGGTAAATCTCAGACAATGATCAAACACAATCTGTGTTCCTCAGCTCCGTCCTCTCCAGGTAAATCTCAGACAATGATCAAACACACACTGTGTTCCTCAGCTCCGTCCTCTCCAGGTAAATCTCAGACAATGATCAAACACAAACTGTGTTCCTCAGCTCCGTCCTGTCCAGGTAAATCTCAGAAAATGATCAAACCAAACTGTGTTCCTCAGCTCCGTCCTCTCCAGGTAAATCTCAGAAAATGATCAAACACAGACTGTGTTCCTCAGCTCCGTCCTGTCCAGGTAAATCTCAGACAATGATCAAACACTAACTGTGTTCCTCAGCTCCGTCCTCTCCAGGTAAATCTCAGAAAATGATCAAACACAGACTGTGTTCCTCAGCTCCGTACTCTCCAGGTAAATCTCAGAAAATGATCAAACACAAACTGTGTTCCTCAGCTCCGTCCTGTCCAGGTAAATCTCAGAAAATGATCAAACACAGACTGTGTTACTCAGCTCCGTCCTCTCCAGGTAAATCTCAGAAAATGATCAAACACAGACTGTGTTCCTCAGCTCCGTCCTCTCCAGGTAAATCTCAGAAAATGATCAAACACAGACTGTGTTCCTCAGCTCCGTCCTCTCCAGGTAAATCTCAGAAAATGATCAAACACAGACTGTGTTCCTCAGCTCCGTCCTCTCCAGGTAAATCTCAGACAATGATCAAACACAAACTGTGTTCCTCAGCTCCGTCCTGTCCAGGTAAATCTCAGAAAATGATCAAACACAAACTGTGTTCCTCAGCTCAGTCCTGTCCAGGTACATCTCAGAAAATGATCAAACACAGACTGTGTTCCTCAGCTCCGTCCTGTCCAGGTAAATCTCAGACAATGATCAAACACAGACTGTGTTCCTCAGCTCCGTCCTGTCCAGGTAAATCTCAGACAAAGATCAAACACAAACTTTGTTCCTCAGCTCCGTCCTCTCCAGGTAAATCTCAGACAATGATCAAACACAAACTGTGTTCCTCAGCTCCGTCCTCTCCAGGTAAATCTCAGAAAATGATCAAACACAGACTGTGTTCCCCAGATCCGTCCTCTCCAGGTAAATCTCAGACAATGATCAAACACAAACTGTGTTCCTCAGCTCCGTCCTCTTCAGGTAAATCT
Organism: Hypanus sabinus; assembly: GCF_030144855.1. Taxonomy (NCBI): domain Eukaryota; kingdom Metazoa; phylum Chordata; class Chondrichthyes; order Myliobatiformes; family Dasyatidae; genus Hypanus; species Hypanus sabinus. Next base: position 118,246 of record NW_026781553.1, on the reverse strand, counting down.
CAGACAATGATCAAACACAAACTGTGTTCCTCAGCTCCGTCCTGTCCAGGTAAATCTCAGAAAATGTTCAAACACAGACTGTGTTCCTCAGCTCCGTCCTCTCCAGGTAAATCTCAGAAAATGATCAAACACAGACTGTGTTCCTCAGCTCCGTCCTCTCCAGGTAAATCTCAGACAATGATCAAACACAAACTGTGTTCCTCAGCTCCGTCCTGTCCAGGTAAATCTCAGAAAATGATCAAACACAGACTGTGTTCCTCAGCTCCGTCCTCTCCAGGTAAATCTCAGAAAATGAACAAACACAGACTGTGTTCCTCAGCTCCGTCCTCTCCAGGTAAATCTCAGACAATGATCAAACACACACTGTGTTCCTCAGCTCCGTCCTCTCCAGGTAAATCTCAGACAATGATCAAACACATACTGTGTTCCTCAGCTCCGTCCTCTCCAGGTAAATCTCTGACAATGATCAAACACAGACTGTGTTCCTCAGCTCTGTCCTCTCCAGGTAAATCTCAGACAATGATCAAACACAAACTGTGTTCCTCAGCTCCGTCCTCTCCAGGTAAATCTCAGAAAATGATCAAACACAGACTGTGTTCCTCAGCTCCGTCCTCTCCAGGTAAATCTCAGACAATGATCAAACACAAACTGTGTTCCTCAGCTCCGTCCTCTCCAGGAAAATCTCTGACGATGATCAAATACAGACTGTGTTCCTCAGCTCCGTCCTTTCCAGGTAATTCTCAGACAATGATCAAACACAAACTGTGTTCCTCAGCTCCGTCCTCTCCAGGTAAATCTCAGAAAATGATCAAACACAAACTGTGTTCCTCAGCTCCGTCCTCTCCAGGTAAATCTCAGACAATGATCAAACACAAACTGTTTTCCTCAGCTCCGTCCTCTCCAGGTAAATCTCAGACAATGATCAAACACAGACTGTGTTCCTCAGCTCCGTACTCTCCAGGTAAATCTCAGACAATGATCAAACACAGACTGCGTTCCTCAGCTCCGTCCTCTCCAGGTAAATCTCAGAAAATGATCAAACACAAACTGTGTTCCTCAGCTCCGTCCTCTCCAGGTAAATCTCAGACAATGATCAAACACAAACTGTGTTCCTCAGCTCCGTCCTCTCCAGGTAAATCTCAGACAATGATCAAACACAAACTGTGTTCCTCAGCTCCGTCCTCTCCAGGTAAATCTCAGACAATGATCAAACACAAACTGTGTTCCTCAGCTCCGTCCTCTCCAGGTAAATCTCAGACAATGATCAAACACAGACTGTGTTCCTCAGCTCCGTACTCTCCAGGTGAATCTCAGACAATGATCAAACACAGACTGTGTTCCTCAGCTCCGTCCTCTCCAGGTAAATCTCAGAAAATGATCAAACACAGACTCTGTTCCTCAGCTCCGTCCTCTCCAGGTAAATCTCAGGAAATGATCAAACACAAACTGTGTTCCTCAGCTCCGTCCTCTCCAGGTAGATCTCAGACAATGATCAAACACAAACTGTGTTCCTCAGCTCCGTCCTGTCCAGGTAAATCTCAGACAAAGATCAAACACAAACTTTGTTCCTCAGCTCCGTCCTCTCCAGGTAAATCTCAGACAATGATCAAACACAAACTGTGTTCCTCAGCTCCGTCCTCTCCAGGTAAATCTCAGAAAATGATCAAACACAGACTGTGTTCCCCAGATCCGTCCTCTCCAGGTAAATCTCAGACAATGATCAAACACAAACTGTGTTCCTCAGCTCCGTCCTCTTCAGGTAAATCTCAGACAATGATCAAACACAAACTGTGTTCCTCAGCTCCGTCCTGTCCAGGTAAATCTCAGAAAATGATCAAACACTGACTGTGTTCCTCAGCTCCGTCCTCTCCAGGTAAATCTCAGAAAATGATCAAACACAGACTGTGTTCCTCAGCTCCGTCCTCTCCAGGTAAATCTCAGACAATGATCAAACATAAACTGTGTTCCTCAGCTCCGTCCTGTCCAGGTAAATCTCAGAAAATGATCAAACACAGACTGTGTTCCTCAGCTCCGTCCTCTCCAGGTAAATCTCAGAAAATGAACAAACACAGACTGTGTTCCTCAGCTCCGTCCTCTCCAGGTAAATCTCAGACAATGATCAAACACAATCTGTGTTCCTCAGCTCCGTCCTCTCCAGGTAAATCTCAGACAATGATCAAACACAAACTGTGTTCCTAAGCTCCGTCCTCTCCAGGTAAATCTCAGAAAATGATCAAACACAGACTCTGTTCCTCAGCTCCGTCCTCTCCAGGTAAATCTCAGGAAATGATCAAACACAAACTGTGTTCCTCAGCTCAGTCCTGTCCAGGTACATCTCAGAAAATGATCAAACACAGACTGTGTTCCTCAGCTCCGTCCTGTCCAGGTAAATCTCAGACAATGATCAAACACAGACTGTGTTCCTCAGCTCCGTCCTGTCCAGGTAAATCTCAGACAAAGATCAAACACAAACTTTGTTCCTCAGCTCCGTCCTCTCCAGGTAAATCTCAGACAATGATCAAACACAAACTGTGTTCCTCAGCTCCGTCCTCTCCAGGTAAATCTCAGACAATGATCAAACACACACTGTGTTCCTCAGCTCCGTCCTCTCCAGGTAAATCTCAGACAATGATCAAACACAAACTGTGTTCCTCAGCTCCGTCCTGTCCAGGTAAATCTCAGAAAATGATCAAACCAAACTGTGTTCCTCAGCTCCGTCCTCTCCAGGTAAATCTCAGAAAATGATCAAACACAGACTGTGTTCCTCAGCTCCGTCCTGTCCAGGTAAATCTCAGAAAATGATCAAACACTAACTGTGTTCCTCAGCTCCGTCCTCTCCAGGTAAATCTCAGAAAATGATCAAACACAGACTGTGTTCCTCAGCTCCGTACTCTCCAGGTAAATCTCAGAAAATGATCAAACACAAACTGTGTTCCTCAGCTCCGTCCTGTCCAGGTAAATCTCAGAAAATGATCAAACACAGACTGTGTTACTCAGCTCCGTCCTCTCCAGGTAAATCTCAGAAAATGATCAAACACAGACTGTGTTCCTCAGCTCCGTCCTCTCCAGGTAAATCTCAGAAAATGATCAAACACAGACTGTGTTCCTCAGCTCCGTCCTCTCCAGGTAAATCTCAGAAAATGATCAAACACAGACTGTGTTCCTCAGCTCCGTCCTCTCCAGGTAAATCTCAGACAATGATTAAACACAAACTGTGTTCCTCAGCTCCGTCCTGTCCAGGTAAATCTCAGAAAATGATCAAACACAAACTGTGTTCCTCAGCTCAGTCCTGTCCAGGTACATCTCAGAAAATGATCAAACACAGACTGTGTTCCTCAGCTCCGTCCTGTCCAGGTAAATCTCAGACAATGATCAAACACAGACTGTGTTCCTCAGCTCCGTCCTGTCCAGGTAAATCTCAGACAGAGATCAAACACAAACTTTGTTCCTCAGCTCCGTCCTCTCCAGGTAAATCTCAGACAATGATCAAACACAAACTGTGTTCCTCAGCTCCGTCCTCTCCAGGTAAATCTCAGAAAATGATCAAACACAGACTGTGTTCCCCAGATCCGTCCTCTCCAGGTAAATCTCAGACAATGATCAAACACAAACTGTGTTCCTCAGCTCCGTCCTCTTCAGGTAAATCTCAGACAATGATCAAACACAAACTGTGTTCCTCAGCTCCGTCCTGTCCAGGTAAATCTCAGAAAATGATCAAACACAGACTGTGTTCCTCAGCTCCGTCCTCTCCAGGTAAATCTCAGAAAATGATCAAACACAGACTGTGTTCCTCAGCTCCGTCCTCTCCAGGTAAATCTCAGACAATGATCAAACACAAACTGTGTTCCTCAGCTCCGTCCTGTCCAGGTAAATCTCAGAAAATGATCAAACACAGACTGTGTTCCTCAGCTCCGTCCTCTCCAGGTAAATCTCAGAAAATGAACAAACACAGACTGTGTTCCTCAGCTCCGTCCTCTCCAGGTAAATCTCAGACAATGATCAAACACACACTGTGTTCCTCAGCTCCGTCCTCTCCAGGTAAATCTCAGACAATGATCAAACACAAACTGTGTTCCTCAGCTCCGTCCTGTCCAGGTAAATCTCAGAAAATGATCAAACACAAACTGTGTTCCTCAGCTCCGTCCTCTCCAGGTAAATCTCAGAAAATGATCAAACACAGACTGTGTTCCTCAGCTCCGTCCTGTCCAGGTAAATCTCAGAAAATGATCAAACACAAACTGTGTTCCTCAGCTCCGTCCTCTCCAGGTAAATCTCAGAAAATGATCAAACACAGACTGTGTTCCCCAGATCCGTCCTCTCCAGGTAAATCTCAGACAATGATCAAACACAAACTGTGTTCCTCAGCTCCGTCCTCTTCAGGTAAATCTCAGACAATGATCAAACACAAACTGTGTTCCTCAGCTCCGTCCTGTCCAGGTAAATCTCAGAAAATGATCAAACACAGACTGTGTTCCTCAGCTCCGTCCTCTCCAGGTAAATCTCAGAAAATGATCAAACACAGACTGTGTTCCTCAGCTGCGTCCTCTCCAGGTAAATCTCAGACAATGATCAAACACAAACTGTGCTCCTCAGCTCCGTCCTGTCCAGGTAAATCTCAGAAAATGATCAAACACAGACTGTGTTCCTCAGCTCCGTCCTCTCCAGGTAAATCTCAGAAAATGATCAAACACAGACTGTGTTCCTCAGCTCCGTCCTCTCCAGGTAAATCTCAGACAATGATCAAACACAGACTGTGTTCCTCAGCTCCGTCCTCTCCAGGTAAATCTCAGAAAATGATCAAACACAAACTGTGTTCCTCAGCTCCGTCCTCTCCAGGTAAATCTCAGACATTGATCAAACACAAACTGTGTTCCTCAGCTCCGTCCTCTCCAGGTAAATCTCAGACAATGATCAAACACAATCTGTGTTCCTCAGCTCCGTCCTCTCCAGGTAAATCTCAGACAATGATCAAACCAAACTGTGTTCCTCAGCTCCGTCCTCTCCAGGTAAATCTCAGAAAATGATCAAACACAGACTGTGTTCCTCAGCTCCGTCCTGTCCAGGTAAATCTCAGAAAATGATCAAACACTAACTGTGTTCCTCAGCTCCGTCCTCTCCAGGTAAATCTCAGAAAATGATCAAACACAGACTGTGTTCCTCAGCTCCGTACTCTCCAGGTAAATCTCAGAAAATGATCAAACACAAACTGTGTTCCTCAGCTCCGTCCTGTCCAGGTAAATCTCAGAAAATGATCAAACACAGACTGTGTTACTCAGCTCCGTCCTCTCCAGGTAAATCTCAGAAAATGATCAAACACAGACTGTGTTCCTCAGCTCCGTCCTCTCCAGGTAAATCTCAGAAAATGATCAAACACAGACTGTGTTCCTCAGCTCCGTCCTCTCCAGGTAAATCTCAGAAAATGATCAAACACAGACTGTGTTCCTCAGCTCCGTCCTCTCCAGGTAAATCTCAGACAATGATTAAACACAAACTGTGTTCCTCAGCTCCGTCCTGTCCAGGTAAATCTCAGAAAATGATCAAACACAAACTGTGTTCCTCAGCTCAGTCCTGTCCAGGTACATCTCAGAAAATGATCAAACACAGACTGTGTTCCTCAGCTCCGTCCTGTCCAGGTAAATCTCAGACAATGATCAAACACAGACTGTGTTCCTCAGCTCCGTCCTGTCCAGGTAAATCTCAGACAGAGATCAAACACAAACTTTGTTCCTCAGCTCCGTCCTCTCCAGGTAAATCTCAGACAATGATCAAACACAAACTGTGTTCCTCAGCTCCGTCCTCTCCAGGTAAATCTCAGAAAATGATCAAACACAGACTGTGTTCCCCAGATCCGTCCTCTCCAGGTAAATCTCAGACAATGATCAAACACAAACTGTGTTCCTCAGCTCCGTCCTCTTCAGGTAAATCTCAGACAATGATCAAACACAAACTGTGTTCCTCAGCTCCGTCCTGTCCAGGTAAATCTCAGAAAATGATCAAACACAGACTGTGTTCCTCAGCTCCGTCCTCTCCAGGTAAATCTCAGAAAATGATCAAACACAGACTGTGTTCCTCAGCTCCGTCCTCTCCAGGTAAATCTCAGACAATGATCAAACACAAACTGTGTTCCTCAGCTCCGTCCTGTCCAGGTAAATCTCAGAAAATGATCAAACACAGACTGTGTTCCTCAGCTCCGTCCTCTCCAGGTAAATCTCAGAAAATGAACAAACACAGACTGTGTTCCTCAGCTCCGTCCTCTCCAGGTAAATCTCAGACAATGATCAAACACACACTGTGTTCCTCAGCTCCGTCCTCTCCAGGTAAATCTCAGACAATGATCAAACACAAACTGTGTTCCTCAGCTCCGTCCTGTCCAGGTAAATCTCAGAAAATGATCAAACACAAACTGTGTTCCTCAGCTCCGTCCTCTCCAGGTAAATCTCAGAAAATGATCAAACACAGACTGTGTTCCTCAGCTCCGTCCTGTCCAGGTAAATCTCAGAAAATGATCAAACACAAACTGTGTTCCTCAGCTCCGTCCTCTCCAGGTAAATCTCAGAAAATGATCAAACACAGACTGTGTTCCCCAGATCCGTCCTCTCCAGGTAAATCTCAGACAATGATCAAACACAAACTGTGTTCCTCAGCTCCGTCCTCTTCAGGTAAATCTCAGACAATGATCAAACACAAACTGTGTTCCTCAGCTCCGTCCTGTCCAGGTAAATCTCAGAAAATGATCAAACACAGACTGTGTTCCTCAGCTCCGTCCTCTCCAGGTAAATCTCAGAAAATGATCAAACACAGACTGTGTTCCTCAGCTGCGTCCTCTCCAGGTAAATCTCAGACAATGATCAAACACAAACTGTGCTCCTCAGCTCCGTCCTGTCCAGGTAAATCTCAGAAAATGATCAAACACAGACTGTGTTCCTCAGCTCCGTCCTCTCCAGGTAAATCTCAGAAAATGATCAAACACAGACTGTGTTCCTCAGCTCCGTCCTCTCCAGGTAAATCTCAGACAATGATCAAACACAGACTGTGTTCCTCAGCTCCGTCCTCTCCAGGTAAATCTCAGAAAATGATCAAACACAAACTGTGTTCCTCAGCTCCGTCCTCTCCAGGTAAATCTCAGACATTGATCAAACACAAACTGTGTTCCTCAGCTCCGTCCTCTCCAGGTAAATCTCAGACAATGATCAAACACAATCTGTGTTCCTCAGCTCCGTCCTCTCCAGGTAAATCTCAGACAATGATCAAACACACACTGTGTTCCTCAGCTCCGTCCTCTCCAGGTAAATCTCAGACAATGATCAAACACAAACTGTGTTCCTCAGCTCCGTCCTGTCCAGGTAAATCTCAGAAAATGATCAAACCAAACTGTGTTCCTCAGCTCCGTCCTCTCCAGGTAAATCTCAGAAAATGATCAAACACAGACTGTGTTCCTCAGCTCCGTCCTGTCCAGGTAAATCTCAGACAATGATCAAACACTAACTGTGTTCCTCAGCTCCGTCCTCTCCAGGTAAATCTCAGAAAATGATCAAACACAGACTGTGTTCCTCAGCTCCGTACTCTCCAGGTAAATCTCAGAAAATGATCAAACACAAACTGTGTTCCTCAGCTCCGTCCTGTCCAGGTAAATCTCAGAAAATGATCAAACACAGACTGTGTTACTCAGCTCCGTCCTCTCCAGGTAAATCTCAGAAAATGATCAAACACAGACTGTGTTCCTCAGCTCCGTCCTCTCCAGGTAAATCTCAGAAAATGATCAAACACAGACTGTGTTCCTCAGCTCCGTCCTCTCCAGGTAAATCTCAGAAAATGATCAAACACAGACTGTGTTCCTCAGCTCCGTCCTCTCCAGGTAAATCTCAGACAATGATCAAACACAAACTGTGTTCCTCAGCTCCGTCCTGTCCAGGTAAATCTCAGAAAATGATCAAACACAAACTGTGTTCCTCAGCTCAGTCCTGTCCAGGTACATCTCAGAAAATGATCAAACACAGACTGTGTTCCTCAGCTCCGTCCTGTCCAGGTAAATCTCAGACAATGATCAAACACAGACTGTGTTCCTCAGCTCCGTCCTGTCCAGGTAAATCTCAGACAAAGATCAAACACAAACTTTGTTCCTCAGCTCCGTCCTCTCCAGGTAAATCTCAGACAATGATCAAACACAAACTGTGTTCCTCAGCTCCGTCCTCTCCAGGTAAATCTCAGAAAATGATCAAACACAGACTGTGTTCCCCAGATCCGTCCTCTCCAGGTAAATCTCAGACAATGATCAAACACAAACTGTGTTCCTCAGCTCCGTCCTCTTCAGGTAAATCTCAGACAATGATCAAACACAAACTGTGTTCCTCAGCTCCGTCCTGTCCAGGTAAATCTCAGAAAATGATCAAACACAGACTGTGTTCCTCAGCTCCGTCCTCTCCAGGTAAATCTCAGAAAATGATCAAACACAGACTGTGTTCCTCAGCTCCGTCCTCTCCAGGTAAATCTCAGACAATGATCAAACACAAACTGTGTTCCTCAGCTCCGTCCTGTCCAGGTAAATCTCAGAAAATGATCAAACACAGACTGTGTTCCTCAGCTCCGTCCTCTCCAGGTAAATCTCAGAAAATGAACAAACACAGACTGTGTTCCTCAGCTCCGTCCTCTCCAGGTAAATCTCAGACAATGATCAAACACACACTGTGTTCCTCAGCTCCGTCCTCTCCAGGTAAATCTCAGACAATGATCAAACACATACTGTGTTCCTCAGCTCCGTCCTCTCCAGGTAAATCTCAGACAATGATCAAACACAGACTGTGTTCCTCAGCTCTGTCCTCTCCAGGTAAATCTCAGACAATGATCAAACACAAACTGTGTTCCTCAGCTCCGTCCTCTCCAGGTAAATCTCAGAAAATGATCAAACACAGACTGTGTTCCTCAGCTCCGTCCTCTCCAGGTAAATCTCAGACAATGATCAAACACAAACTGTGTTCCTCAGCTCCGTCCTCTCCAGGAAAATCTCTGACGATGATCAAATACAGACTGTGTTCCTCAGCTCCGTCCTTTCCAGGTAATTCTCAGACAATGATCAAACACAAACTGTGTTCCTCAGCTCCGTCCTCTCCAGGTAAATCTCAGAAAATGATCAAACACAAACTGTGTTCCTCAGCTCCGTCCTCTCCAGGTAAATCTCAGACAATGATCAAACACAAACTGTTTTCCTCAGCTCCGTCCTCTCCAGGTAAATCTCAGACAATGATCAAACACAGACTGTGTTCCTCAGCTCCGTACTCTCCAGGTAAATCTCAGACAATGATCAAACACAGACTGTGTTCCTCAGCTCCGTCCTCTCCAGGTAAATCTCAGAAAATGATCAAACACAAACTGTGTTCCTCAGCTCCGTCCTCTCCAGGTAAATCTCAGACAATGATCAAACACAAACTGTGTTCCTCAGCTCCGTCCTCTCCAGGTAAATCTCAGACAATGATCAAACACAAACTGTGTTCCTCAGCTCCGTCCTCTCCAGGTAAATCTCAGACAATGATCAAACACAAACTGTGTTCCTCAGCTCCGTCCTCTCCAGGTAAATCTCAGACAATGATCAAACACAGACTGTGTTCCTCAGCTCCGTACTCTCCAGGTAAATCTCAGACAATGATCAAACACAGACTGTGTTCCTCAGCTCCGTCCTCTCCAGGTAAATCTCAGAAAATGATCAAACACAGACTCTGTTCCTCAGCTCCGTCCTCTCCAGGTAAATCTCAGGAAATGATCAAACACAAACTGTGTTCCTCAGCTCCGTCCTCTCCAGGTAGATCTCAGACAATGATCAAACACAAACTGTGTTCCTCAGCTCCGTCCTGTCCAGGTAAATCTCAGACAAAGATCAAACACAAACTTTGTTCCTCAGCTCCGTCCTCTCCAGGTAAATCTCAGACAATGATCAAACACAAACTGTGTTCCTCAGCTCCGTCCTCTCCAGGTAAATCTCAGAAAATGATCAAACACAGACTGTGTTCCCCAGATCCGTCCTCTCCAGGTAAATCTCAGACAATGATCAAACACAAACTGTGTTCCTCAGCTCCGTCCTCTTCAGGTAAATCTCAGACAATGATCAAACACAAACTGTGTTCCTCAGCTCCGTCCTGTCCAGGTAAATCTCAGAAAATGATCAAACACTGACTGTGTTCCTCAGCTCCGTCCTCTCCAGGTAAATCTCAGAAAATGATCAAACACAGACTGTGTTCCTCAGCTCCGTCCTCTCCAGGTAAATCTCAGACAATGATCAAACACAAACTGTGTTCCTCAGCTCCGTCCTGTCCAGGTAAATCTCAGAAAATGATCAAACACAGACTGTGTTCCTCAGCTCCGTCCTCTCCAGGTAAATCTCAGAAAATGAACAAACACAGACTGTGTTCCTCAGCTCCGTCCTCTCCAGGTAAATCTCAGACAATGATCAAACACACACTGTGTTCCTCAGCTCCGTCCTCTCCAGGTAAATCTCAGACAATGATCAAACACATACTGTGTTCCTCAGCTCCGTCCTCTCCAGGTAAATCTCAGACAATGATCAAACACAGACTGTGTTCCTCAGCTCTGTCCTCTCCAGGTAAATCTCAGACAATGATCAAACACAAACTGTGTTCCTCAGCTCCGTCCTCTCCAGGTAAATCTCAGAAAATGATCAAACACAGACTGTGTTCCTCAGCTCCGTCCTCTCCAGGTAAATCTCAGACAATGATCAAACACAAACTGTGTTCCTCAGCTCCGTCCTCTCCAGGTAAATCTCTGACGATGATCAAATACAGACTGTGTTCCTCAGCTCCGTCCTTTCCAGGTAATTCTCAGACAATGATCAAACACAAACTGTGTTCCTCAGCTCCGTCCTCTCCAGGTAAATCTCAGAAAATGATCAAACACAAACTGTGTTCCTCAGCTCCGTCCTCTCCAGGTAAATCTCAGACAATGATCAAACACAAACTGTGTTCCTCAGCTCCGTCCTCTCCAGGTAAATCTCAGACAATGATCAAACACAAACTGTTTTCCTCAGCTCCGTCCTCTCCAGGTAAATCTCAGACAATGATCAAACACAGACTGTGTTCCTCAGCTCCGTACTCTCCAGGTAAATCTCAGACAATGATCAAACACAGACTGTGTTCCTCAGCTCCGTCCTCTCCAGGTAAATCTCAGAAAATGATCAAACACAAACTGTGTTCCTCAGCTCCGTCCTCTCCAGGTAAATCTCAGACAATGATCAAACACAAACTGTGTTCCTCAGCTCCGTCCTCTCCAGGTAAATCTCAGACAATGATCAAACACAAACTGTGTTCCTCAGCTCCGTCCTCTCCAGGTAAATCTCAGACAATGATCAAACACAAACTGTGTTCCTCAGCTCCGTCCTCTCCAGGTAAATCTCAGACAATGATCAAACACAGACTGTGTTCCTCAGCTCCGTACTCTCCAGGTAAATCTCAGACAATGATCAAACACAGACTGTGTTCCTCAGCTCCGTCCTCTCCAGGTAAATCTCAGAAAATGATCAAACACAGACTCTGTTCCTCAGCTCCGTCCTCTCCAGGTAAATCTCAGGAAATGATCAAACACAAACTGTGTTCCTCAGCTCCGTCCTCTCCAGGTAGATCTCAGACAATGATCAAACACAAACTGTGTTCCTCAGCTCCGTCCTCTCCAGGTAAATCGCAGAAAATGATCAAACACAGACTGTGTTCCTCAGCTCCATCCTGTCCAGGTAAATCTCAGAAAATGATCAAACACAAACTGTGTTCCTCAGCTCCGTCCTCTCCAGGTAAATCTCAGAAAATGATCAAACACAGACTGTGTTCCTCAGCTCCGTACTCTCCAGGTAAATCTCAGACAATCATCAAACACAGACTGTGTTCCTCAGCTCCGTACTCTCCAGGTAAATCTCAGAAAATGATCAAACACAGACTCTGTTCCTCAGCTCCGTCCTCTCCAGGTAAATCTCAGACAATGATCAGACACAGACTGTGTTCCTCAGCTCCGTCCTCTCCAGGTAAATCTCAGAAAATGATCAAACACAGACTGTGTTCCTCAGCTCCGTCCTCTCCAGGTAAATCTCAGACAATGATCAAACACAAACTGTGTTCCTCAGCTCCGTCCTGTCCAGGTAAATCTCAGAAAATGATCAAACACAAACTGTGTTCCTCAGCTCAGTCCTGTCCAGGTAAATCTCAGAAAATGATCAAACACAGACTGTGTTCCTCAGCTCCGTCCTGTCCAGGTAAATCTCAGACAATGATCAAACACAGACTGTGTTCCTCAGCTCCGTCCTGTCCAGGTAAATCTCAGACAAAGATCAAACACAAAATTTGTTCCTCAGCTCCGTCCTCTCCAGGTAAATCTCAGACAATGATCAAACACAAACTGTGTTCCTCAGCTCCGTCCTCTCCAGGTAAATCTCAGAAAATGATCAAACACAGACTGTGTTCCCCAGATCCGTCCTCTCCAGGTAAATCTCAGACAATGATCAAACACAAACTGTGTTCCTCAGCTCCGTCCTCTTCAGGTAAATCTCAGACAATGATCAAACACAAACTGTGTTCCTCAGCTCCGTCCTGTCCAGGTAAATCTCAGAAAATGATCAAACACAGACTGTGTTCCTCAGCTCCGTCCTCTCCAGGTAAATCTCAGAAAATGATCAAACACAGACTGTGTTCCTCAGCTCCGTACTCTCCAGGTAAATCTCAGACAATCATCAAACACAGACTGTGTTCCTCAGCTCCGTACTCTCCAGGTAAATCTCAGAAAATGATCAAACACAGACTCTGTTCCTCAGCTCCGTCCTCTCCAGGTAAATCTCAGACAATGATCAGACACAGACTGTGTTCCTCAGCTCCATCCTCTCCAGGTAAATCTCAGAAAATGATCAAACACAGACTGTGTTCCTCAGCTCCGTCCTCTCCAGGTAAATCTCAGACAATGATCAAACACAAACTGTGTTCCTCAGCTCCGTCCTGTCCAGGTAAATCTCAGAAAATGATCAAACACAAACTGTGTTCCTCAGCTCAGTCCTGTCCAGGTAAATCTCAGAAAATGATCAAACACAGACTGTGTTCCTCAGCTCCGTCCTGTCCAGGTAAATCTCAGACAATGATCAAACACAGACTGTGTTCCTCAGCTCCGTCCTGTCCAGGTAAATCTCAGACAAAGATCAAACACAAACTTTGTTCCTCAGCTCCGTCCTCTCCAGGTAAATCTCAGACAATGATCAAACACAAACTGTGTTCCTCAGCTCCGTCCTCTCCAGGTAAATCTCAGAAAATGATCAAACACAGACTGTGTTCCCCAGATCCGTCCTCTCCAGGTAAATCTCAGACAATGATCAAACACAAACTGTGTTCCTCAGCTCCGTCCTCTTCAGGTAAATCTCAGACAATGATCAAACACAAACTGTGTTCCTCAGCTCCGTCCTGTCCAGGTAAATCTCAGAAAATGATCAAACACAGACTGTGTTCCTCAGCTCCGTCCTCTCCAGGTAAATCTCAGAAAATGATCAAACACAGACTGTGTTCCTCAGCTCCGTCCTCTCCAGGTAAATCTCAGACAATGATCAAACACAAACTGTGTTCCTCAGCTCCGTCCTGTCCAGGTAAATCTCAGAAAATGATCAAACACAGACTGTGTTCCTCAGCTCCGTCCTCTCCAGGTAAATCTCAGAAAATGAACAAACACAGACTGTGTTCCTCAGCTCCGTCCACTCCAGGTAAATCTCAGACAATGATCAAACACACACTGTGTTCCTCAGCTCCGTCCTCTCCAGGTAAATCTCAGACAATGATCAAACACATACTGTGTTCCTCAGCTCCGTCCTCTCCAGGTAAATCTCAGACAATGATCAAACACAGACTGTGTTCCTCAGCTCTGTCCTCTCCAGGTAAATCTCAGACAATGATCAAACACAAACTGTGTTCCTCAGCTCCGTCCTCTCCAGGTAAATCTCAGAAAATGATCAAACACAGACTGTGTTCCTCAGCTCCGTCCTCACCAGGTAAATCTCAGACAATGATCAAACACAAACTGTGTTCCTCAGCTCCGTCCTCTCCAGGTAAATCTCTGACGATGATCAAATACAGACTGTGTTCCTCAGCTCCGTCCTTTCCAGGTAATTCTCAGACAATGATCAAACACAAACTGTGTTCCTCAGCTCCGTCCTCTCCAGGTAAATCTCAGAAAATGATCAAACACAAACTGTGTTCCTCAGCTCCGTCCTCTCCAGGTAAATCTCAGACAATGATCAAACACAAACTGTGTTCCTCAGCTCCGTCCTCTCCAGGTAAATCTCAGACAATGATCAAACACAAACTGTTTTCCTCAGCTCCGTCCTCTCCAGGTAAATCTCAGACAATGATCAAACACAGACTGTGTTCCTCAGCTCCGTCCTCTCCAGGTAAATCTCAGACAATGATCAAACACAAACTGTGTTCCTCAGCTCCGTCCTCTCCAGGTAAATCTCAGACAATGATCAAACACAAACTGTGTTCCTCAGCTCCGTCCTCTCCAGGTAAATCTCAGACAATGATCAAACACAAACTGTGTTCCTCAGCTCCGTCCTCTCCAGGTAAATCTCAGACAATGATCAAACACAAACTGTGTTCCTCAGTTCCGTACTCTCCAGGTAAATCTCAGACAATGATCAAACACAGACTGTGTTCCTCAGCTCCGTCCTCTCCAGGTAAATCTCAGAAAATGATCAAACACAGACTCTGTTCCTCAGCTCCGTCCTCTCCAGGTAAATCTCAGAAAATGATCAAACACAGACTGTGTTCCTCAGCTCCGTACTCTCCAGGTAAATCTCAGACAATCATCAAACACAGACTGTGTTCCTCAGCTCCGTACTCTCCAGGTAAATCTCAGAAAATGATCAAACACAGACTCTGTTCCTCAGCTCCGTCCTCTCCAGGTAAATCTCAGACAATGATCAGACACAAACTGTGTTCCTCAGCTCCGTCCTGTCCAGGTAAATCTCAGACAATGATCAAACACATACTGTGTTCCTCAGCTCCGTCCTCTCCAGGTAAATCTCAGAAAATGATCAAACACAAACTGTGTTCCTCAGCTCCGTCCTTTCCAGGGAAATCTCAGACAATGATCAAACACAGACTGTGTTCCTCAGCTCCGTCCTCTCCAGGTAAATCTCAGAAAATGATCAAACACAAACTGTGTTCCTCAGCTCCGTCCTCTCCAGGTAAATCTCAGACAATGATCAAACACAAACTGTGTTCCTCAGCTCCGTCCTCTCCAGGTAAATCTCAGACAATGATCAAACACAAACTGTGTTCCTCAGCTCCGTCCTCTCCAGGTAAATCTCAGAAAATGATCAAACACAAACTGTGTTCCTCAGCTCCGTCCTCTCCAGGTAGATCTCAGACAATGATCAAACACAAACTGTGTTCCTCAGCTCCGTCCTCTCCAGGTAAATCGCAGAAAATGATCAAACACTGACTGTGTTCCTCAGCTCCGTCCTCTCCAGGTAAATCTCAGACAATGATCAAACACAAACTGTGTTCCTCAGCTCCGTCCTCTCCAGGTAAATCTCAGACAATGATCAAACACAAACTGTGTTCCTCAGCTCCGTCCTCTCCAGGTAAATCTCAGACAATGATCAAACACAAACTGTGTTCCTCAGCTCCGTCCTCTCCAGGTAAATCTCAGACAATGATCAAACACAAACTGTGTTCCTCAGCTCCGTCCTCTCCAGGTAAATCTCAGACAATGATCAAACACAAACTGTGTTCCTCAGCTCCGTCCTCTCCAGGTAAATCTCAGACAATGATCAAACACAAACTGTGTTCCTCAGCTCCGTCCTCTCCAGGTAAATCTCAGACAATGATCAAACACAAACTGTGTTCCTCAGCTCCGTACTCTCCAGGTAAATCTCAGACAATGATCAAACACAGACTGTGTTCCTCAGCTCCGTCCTCTCCAGGTAAATCTCAGAAAATGATCAAACACAGACTCTGTTCCTCAGCTCCGTCCTCTCCAGGTAAATCTCAGGAAATGATCAAACACAAACTGTGTTCCTCAGCTCCGTCCTCTCCAGGTAGATCTCAGACAATGATCAAACACAAACTGTGTTCCTCAGCTCCGTCCTCTCCAGGTAAATCGCAGAAAATGATCAAACACAGACTGTGTTCCTCAGCTCCGTCCTCTCCAGGTAAATCTCAGAAAATGATCAAACACAGACTCTGTTCCTCAGCTCCGTCCTCTCCAGGTAAATCTCAGAAAATGATCAAACACAGACTCTGTTCCTCAGCTCCGTCCTCTCCAGGTAAATCTCAGGAAATGATCAAACACAAACTGTGTTCCTCAGCTCCGTCCTCTCCAGGTAGATCTCAGACAATGATCAAACACAAACTGTGTTCCTCAGCTCCGTCCTCTCCAGGTAAATCGCAGAAAATGATCAAACACAGACTGTGTTCCTCAGCTCCGTCCTCTCCAGGTAAATCTCAGACAATGATCAAACACAAACTGTGTTCCTCAGCTCCGTCCTCTCCAGGTAAATCTCAGACAATGATCAAACACAAACTGTGTTCCTCAGCTCCGTCCTCTCCAGGTAAATCTCAGACAATGATCAAACACAAACTGTGTTCCTCAGCTCCGTCCTCTCCAGGTAAATCTCAGACAATGATCAAACACAAACTGTGTTCCTCAGCTCCGTCCTCTCCAGGTAAATCTCAGACAATGATCAAACACAAACTGTGTTCCTCAGCTCCGTCCTCTCCAGGTAAATCTCAGACAATGATCAAACACAAACTGTGTTCCTCAGCTCCGTCCTCTCCAGGTAAATCTCAGACAATGATCAAACTCAAACTGTGTTCCTCAGCTCCGTACTCTCCAGGTAAATCTCAGACAATGATCAAACACAGACGGTGTTCCTCAGCTCCGTACTCTCCAGGTAAATCTCAGAAAATGATCAAACACAGACTCTGTTCCTCAGCTCCGTCCTCTCCAGGTAAATCTCAGGAAATGATCAAACACAAACTGTGTTCCTCAGCTCCGTCCTCTCCAGGTAGATCTCAGACAATGATCAAACACAAACTGTGTTCCTCAGCTCCGTCCTCTCCAGGTAAATCGCAGAAAATGATCAAACACAGACTGTGTTCCTCAGCTCCATCCTGTCCAGGTAAATCTCAGAAAATGATCAAACACAAACTGTGTTCCTCAGCTCCGTCCTCTCCAGGTAAATCTCAGAAAATGATCAAACACAGACTGTGTTCCTCAGCTCCGTACTCTCCAGGTAAATCTCAGACAATCATCAAACACAGACTGTGTTCCTCAGCTCCGTACTCTCCAGGTAAATCTCAGAAAATGATCAAACACAGACTCTGTTCCTCAGCTCCGTCCTCTCCAGGTAAATCTCAGACAATGATCAGACACAAACTGTGTTCCTCAGCTCCGTCCTGTCCAGGTAAATCTCAGAAAATGATCAAACACAGACTGTGTTCCTCAGCTCCGTCCTCTCCAGGTAAATCTCAGACAATGATCAAACACAAACTGTGTTCCTCAGCTCCGTCCTGTCCAGGTAAATCTCAGAAAATGATCAAACACAGACTGTGTTCCTCAGCTCCGTCCTCTCCAGGTAAATCTCAGAAAATGAACAAACACAGACTGTGTTCCTCAGCTCCGTCCTCTCCAGGTAAATCTCAGACAATGATCAAACACACACTGTGTTCCTCAGCTCCGTCCTCTCCAGGTAAATCTCAGACAATGATCAAACACATACTGTGTTCCTCAGCTCCGTCCTCTCCAGGTAAATCTCAGACAATGATCAAACACAGACTGTGTTCCTCAGCTCTGTCCTCTCCAGGTAAATCTCAGACAATGATCAAACACAAACTGTGTTCCTCAGCTCCGTCCTATCCAGGTAAATCTCAGAAAATGATCAAACACAGACTGTGTTCCTCAGCTCCGTCCTCTCCAGGTAAATCTCAGACAATGATCAAACACAAACTGTGTTCCTCAGCTCCGTCCTCTCCAGGTAAATCTCAGACAATGATCAAACACAAACTGTGTTCCTCAGCTCCGTACTCTCCAGGTAAATCTCAGACAATGATCAAACACAGACGGTGTTCCTCAGCTCCGTACTCTCCAGGTAAATCTCAGAAAATGATCAAACACAGACTCTGTTCCTCAGCTCCGTCCTCTCCAGGTAAATCTCAGGAAATGATCAAACACAAACTGTGTTCCTCAGCTCCGTCCTCTCCAGGTAGATCTCAGACAATGATCAAACACAAACTGTGTTCCTCAGCTCCGTCCTCTCCAGGTAAATCTCAGAAAATGATCAAACACAGACTCTGTTCCTCAGCTCCGTCCTCTCCAGGTAGATCTCAGACAATGATCAAACACAAACTGTGTTCCTCAGCTCCGTCCTCTCCAGGTAAATCGCAGAAAATGATCAAACACAGACTGTGTTCCTCAGCTCCATCCTGTCCAGGTAAATCTCAGAAAATGATCAAACACAAACTGTGTTCCTCAGCTCCGTCCTCTCCAGGTAAATCTCAGAAAATGATCAAACACAGACTCTGTTCCTCAGCTCCGTCCTCTCCAGGTAAATCTCAGGAAATGATCAAACACAAACTGTGTTCCTCAGCTCCGTCCTCTCCAGGTAGATCTCAGACAATGATCAAACACAAACTGTGTTCCTCAGCTCCGTCCTTTCCAGGGAAATCTCAGACAATGATCAAACACAGACTGTGTTCCTCAGCTCCGTCCTCTCCAGGTAAATCTCAGACAATGATCAAACACAAACTGTGTTCCTCAGCTCCGTCCTCTCCAGGTAAATCTCAGACAATGATCAAACACAAACTGTGTTCCTCAGCTCTGTCCTCTCCAGGTAAATCTCAGAAAATGATCAAACACAAACTGTGTTCCTCAGCTCCGTCCTCTCCAGGTAAATCTCAGACAATGATCAAACACAAACTGTGTTCCTCAGCTCCGTCCTCTCCAGGTAAATCTCAGGAAATGATCAAACACAAACTGTGTTCCTCAGCTCCGTCCTCTCCAGGTAGATCTCAGACAATGATCAAACACAAACTGTGTTCCTCAGCTCCGTCCTCTCCAGGTAAATCGCAGAAAATGATCAAACACTGACTGTGTTCCTCAGCTCCGTCCTCTCCAGGTAAATCTCAGACAATGATCAAACACAAACTGTGTTCCTCAGCTCCGTCCTCTCCAGGTAAATCTCAGACAATGATCAAACACAAACTGTGTTCCTCAGCTCCGTCCTCTCCAGGTAAATCTCAGACAATGATCAAACACAAACTGTGTTCCTCAGCTCCGTCCTCTCCAGGTAAATCTCAGACAATGATCAAACACAAACTGTGTTCCTCAGCTCCGACCTCTCCAGGTAAATCTCAGACAATGATCAAACACAAACTGTGTTCCTCAGCTCCGTCCTCTCCAGGTAAATCTCAGACAATGATCAAACACAAACTGTGTTCCTCAGCTCCGTCCTCTCCAGGTAAATCTCAGACAATGATCAAACACAAACTGTGTTCCTCAGCTCCGTACTCTCCAGGTAAATCTCAGAAAATGATCAAACACAGACTCTGTTCCTCAGCTCCGTCCTCTCCAGGTAAATCTCAGGAAATGATCAAACACAAACTGTGTTCCTCAGCTCCGTCCTCTCCAGGTAAATCGCAGAAAATGATCAAACACAGACTGTGTTCCTCAGCTCCGTCCTCTCCAGGTAAATCTCAGAAAATGATCAAACACAGACTCTGTTCCTCAGCTCCGTCCTCTCCAGGTAAATCTCAGGAAATGATCAAACACAAACTGTGTTCCTCAGCTCCGTCCTCTCCAGGTAGATCTCAGACAATGATCAAACACAAACTATGTTCCTCAGCTCCGTCCTCTCCAGGTAAATCGCAGAAAATGATCAAACACAGACTGTGTTCCTCAGCTCCATCCTGTCCAGGTAAATCTCAGAAAATGATCAAACACAAACTGTGTTCCTCAGCTCCGTCCTCTCCAGGTAAATCTCAGAAAATGATCAAACACAGACTGTGTTCCTCAGCTCCGTACTCTCCAGGTAAATCTCAGACAATCATCAAACACAGACTGTGTTCCTCAGCTCCGTACTCTCCAGGTAAATCTCAGAAAATGATCAAACACAGACTCTGTTCCTCAGCTCCGTCCTCTCCAGGTAAATCTCAGACAATGATCAGACACAAACTGTGTTCCTCAGCTCCGTCCTGTCCAGGTAAATCTCAGACAATGATCAAACACATACTGTGTTCCTCAGCTCCGTCCTCTCCAGGTAAATCTCAGAAAATGATCAAACACAAACTGTGTTCCTCAGCTCCGTCCTTTCCAGGGAAATCTCAGACAATGATCAAACACAGACTGTGTTCCTCAGCTCCGTCCTCTCCAGGTAAATCTCAGAAAATGATCAAACACAAACTGTGTTCCTCAGCTCCGTCCTCTCCAGGTAAATCTCAGACAATGATCAAACACAAACTGTGTTCCTCAGCTCCGTCCTCTCCAGGTAAATCTCAGACAATGATCAAACACAAACTGTGTTCCTCAGCTCCGTCCTCTCCAGGTAAATCTCAGAAAATGATCAAACACAAACTGTGTTCCTCAGCTCCGTCCTCTCCAGGTAAATCTCAGACAATGATCAAACACAAACTGTGTTCCTCAGCTCCGTCCACTCCAGGTAAATCTCAGACAATGATCAAACACAATCTGTGTTCCTCAGCTCCGTCCTCTCCAGGTAAATCTCAGACAATGATCAAACACAAACTGTGTTCCTAAGCTCCGTCCTCTCCAGGTAAATCTCAGAAAATGATCAAACACAGACTCTGTTCCTCAGCTCCGTCCTCTCCAGGTAAATCTCAGGAAATGATCAAACACAAACTGTGTTCCTCAGCTCCGTCCTCTCCAGGTAGATCTCAGACAATGATCAAACACAAACTGTGTTCCTCAGCTCCGTCCTCTCCAGGTAAATCGCAGAAAATGATCAAACACAGACTGTGTTCCTCAGCTCCGTCCTCTCCAGGTAAATCTCAGACAATGATCAAACACAAACTGTGTTCCTCAGCTCCGTCCTCTCCAGGTAAATCTCAGACAATGATCAAACACAAACTGTGTTCCTCAGCTCCGTCCTCTCCAGGTAAATCTCAGACAATGATCAAACACAAACTGTGTTCCTCAGCTCCGTCCTCTCCAGGTAAATCTCAGACAATGATCAAACACAAACTGTGTTCCTCAGCTCCGTCCTCTCCAGGTAAATCTCAGACAATGATCAAACACAAACTGTGTTCCTCAGCTCCGTCCTCTCCAGGTAAATCTCAGACAATGATCAAACACAAACTGTGTTCCTCAGCTCCGTCCTCTCCAGGTAAATCTCAGACAATGATCAAACACAGACTGTGTTCCTCAGCTCCGTACTCTCCAGGTAAATCTCAGACAATGATCAAACACAGACTGTGTTACTCAGCTCCGTCCTCTCCAGGTAAATCTCAGAAAATGATCAAACACAGACTCTGTTCCTCAGCTCCGTCCTCTCCAGGTAAATCTCAGGAAATGATCAAACACAAACTGAGTTCCTCAGCTCCGTCCTCTCCAGGTAAATCTCAGAAAATGATCAAACACAGACTCTGTTCCTCAGCTCCGTCCTCTCCAGGTAGATCTCAGACAATGATCAAACACAAACTGTGTTCCTCAGCTCCGTCCTCTCCAGGTAAATCGCAGAAAATGATCAAACACAGACTGTGTTCCTCAGCTCCATCCTGTCCAGGTAAATCTCAGAAAATGATCAAACACAAACTGTGTTCCTCAGCTCCGTCCTCTCCAGGTAAATCTCAGAAAATGATCAAACACAGACTCTGTTCCTCAGCTCCGTCCTCTCCAGGTAAATCTCAGGAAATGATCAAACACAAACTGTGTTCCTCAGCTCCGTCCTCTCCAGGTAGATCTCAGACAATGATCAAACACAAACTGTGTTCCTCAGCTCCGTCCTTTCCAGGGAAATCTCAGACAATGATCAAACACAGACTGTGTTCCTCAGCTCCGTCCTCTCCAGGTAAATCTCAGACAATGATCAAACACAAACTGTGTTCCTCAGCTCCGTCCTCTCCAGGTAAATCTCAGACAATGATCAAACACAAACTGTGTTCCTCAGCTCTGTCCTCTCCAGGTAAATCTCAGAAAATGATCAAACACAAACTGTGTTCCTCAGCTCCGTCCTCTCCAGGTAAATCTCAGACAATGATCAAACACAAACTGTGTTCCTCAGCTCCGTCCTCTCCAGGTAAATCTCAGGAAATGATCAAACACAAACTGTGTTCCTCAGCTCCGTCCTCTCCAGGTAGATCTCAGACAATGATCAAACACAAACTGTGTTCCTCAGCTCCGTCCTCTCCAGGTAAATCGCAGAAAATGATCAAACACTGACTGTGTTCCTCAGCTCCGTCCTCTCCAGGTAAATCTCAGACAATGATCAAACACAAACTGTGTTCCTCAGCTCCGTCCTCTCCAGGTAAATCTCAGACAATGATCAAACACAAACTGTGTTCCTCAGCTCCGTCCTCTCCAGGTAAATCTCAGACAATGATCAAACACAAACTGTGTTCCTCAGCTCCGTCCTCTCCAGGTAAATCTCAGACAATGATCAAACACAAACTGTGTTCCTCAGCTCCGACCTCTCCAGGTAAATCTCAGACAATGATCAAACACAAACTGTGTTCCTCAGCTCCGTCCTCTCCAGGTAAATCTCAGACAATGATCAAACACAAACTGTGTTCCTCAGCTCCGTCCTCTCCAGGTAAATCTCAGACAATGATCAAACACAAACTGTGTTCCTCAGCTCCGTACTCTCCAGGTAAATCTCAGAAAATGATCAAACACAGACTCTGTTCCTCAGCTCCGTCCTCTCCAGGTAAATCTCAGGAAATGATCAAACACAAACTGTGTTCCTCAGCTCCGTCCTCTCCAGGTAAATCGCAGAAAATTATCAAACACAGACTGTGTTCCTCAGCTCCGTCCTCTCCAGGTAAATCTCAGAAAATGATCAAACACAGACTCTGTTCCTCAGCTCCGTCCTCTCCAGGTAAATCTCAGGAAATGATCAAACACAAACTGTGTTCCTCAGCTCCGTCCTCTCCAGGTAGATCTCAGACAATGATCAAACACAAACTATGTTCCTCAGCTCCGTCCTCTCCAGGTAAATCGCAGAAAATGATCAAACACAGACTGTGTTCCTCAGCTCCATCCTGTCCAGGTAAATCTCAGAAAATGATCAAACACAAACTGTGTTCCTCAGCTCCGTCCTCTCCAGGTAAATCTCAGAAAATGATCAAACACAGACTGTGTTCCTCAGCTCCGTACTCTCCAGGTAAATCTCAGACAATCATCAAACACAGACTGTGTTCCTCAGCTCCGTACTCTCCAGGTAAATCTCAGAAAATGATCAAACACAGACTCTGTTCCTCAGCTCCGTCCTCTCCAGGTAAATCTCAGACAATGATCAGACACAAACTGTGTTCCTCAGCTCCGTCCTGTCCAGGTAAATCTCAGACAATGATCAAACACATACTGTGTTCCTCAGCTCCGTCCTCTCCAGGTAAATCTCAGAAAATGATCAAACACAAACTGTGTTCCTCAGCTCCGTCCTTTCCAGGGAAATCTCAGACAATGATCAAACACAGACTGTGTTCCTCAGCTCCGTCCTCTCCAGGTAAATCTCAGAAAATGATCAAACACAAACTGTGTTCCTCAGCTCCGTCCTCTCCAGGTAAATCTCAGACAATGATCAAACACAAACTGTGTTCCTCAGCTCCGTCCTCTCCAGGTAAATCTCAGACAATGATCAAACACAAACTGTGTTCCTCAGCTCCGTCCTCTCCAGGTAAATCTCAGAAAATGATCAAACACAAACTGTGTTCCTCAGCTCCGTCCTCTCCAGGTAAATCTCAGACAATGATCAAACACAAACTGTGTTCCTCAGCTCCGTCCACTCCAGGTAAATCTCAGACAATGATCAAACACAATCTGTGTTCCTCAGCTCCGTCCTCTCCAGGTAAATCTCAGACAATGATCAAACACAAACTGTGTTCCTAAGCTCCGTCCTCTCCAGGTAAATCTCAGAAAATGATCAAACACAGACTCTGTTCCTCAGCTCCGTCCTCTCCAGGTAAATCTCAGGAAATGATCAAACACAAACTGTGTTCCTCAGCTCCGTCCTCTCCAGGTAGATCTCAGACAATGATCAAACACAAACTGTGTTCCTCAGCTCCGTCCTCTCCAGGTAAATCGCAGAAAATGATCAAACACAGACTGTGTTCCTCAGCTCCGTCCTCTCCAGGTAAATCTCAGACAATGATCAAACACAAACTGTGTTCCTCAGCTCCGTCCTCTCCAGGTAAATCTCAGACAATGATCAAACACAAACTGTGTTCCTCAGCTCCGTCCTCTCCAGGTAAATCTCAGACAATGATCAAACACAAACTGTGTTCCTCAGCTCCGTCCTCTCCAGGTAAATCTCAGACAATGATCAAACACAAACTGTGTTCCTCAGCTCCGTCCTCTCCAGGTAAATCTCAGACAATGATCAAACACAAACTGTGTTCCTCAGCTCCGTCCTCTCCAGGTAAATCTCAGACAATGATCAAACACAAACTGTGTTCCTCAGCTCCGTCCTCTCCAGGTAAATCTCAGACAATGATCAAACACAGACTGTGTTCCTCAGCTCCGTACTCTCCAGGTAAATCTCAGACAATGATCAAACACAGACTGTGTTACTCAGCTCCGTCCTCTCCAGGTAAATCTCAGAAAATGATCAAACACAGACTCTGTTCCTCAGCTCCGTCCTCTCCAGGTAAATCTCAGGAAATGATCAAACACAAACTGTGTTCCTCAGCTCCGTCCTCTCCAGGTAGATCTCAGACAATGATCAGACACAAACTGTGTTCCTCAGCTCCGTCCTGTCCAGGTAAATCTCAGAAAATGATCAAACACAGACTGTGTTCCTCAGCTCCGTCCTCTCCAGGTAAATCTCAGACAATGATCAAACACAAACTGTGTTCCTCAGCTCCGTCCTGTCCAGGTAAATCTCAGAAAATGATCAAACACAGACTGTGTTCCTCAGCTCCGTCCTCTCCAGGTAAATCTCAGAAAATGAACAAACACAGACTGTGTTCCTCAGCTCCGTCCTCTCCAGGTAAATCTCAGACAATGATCAAACACACACTGTGTTCCTCAGCTCCGTCCTCTCCAGGTAAATCTCAGACAATGATCAAACACATACTGTGTTCCTCAGCTCCGTCCTCTCCAGGTAAATCTCAGACAATGATCAAACACAGACTGTGTTCCTCAGCTCTGTCCTCTCCAGGTAAATCTCAGACAATGATCAAACACAAACTGTGTTCCTCAGCTCCGTCCTATCCAGGTAAATCTCAGAAAATGATCAAACACAGACTGTGTTCCTCAGCTCCGTCCTCTCCAGGTAAATCTCAGACAATGATCAAACACAAACTGTGTTCCTCAGCTCCGTCCTCTCCAGGTAAATCTCAGACAATGATCAAACACAAACTGTGTTCCTCAGCTCCGTACTCTCCAGGTAAATCTCAGACAATGATCAAACACAGACGGTGTTCCTCAGCTCCGTACTCTCCAGGTAAATCTCAGAAAATGATCAAACACAGACTCTGTTCCTCAGCTCCGTCCTCTCCAGGTAAATCTCAGGAAATGATCAAACACAAACTGTGTTCCTCAGCTCCGTCCTCTCCAGGTAGATCTCAGACAATGATCAAACACAAACTGTGTTCCTCAGCTCCGTCCTCTCCAGGTAAATCTCAGAAAATGATCAAACACAGACTCTGTTCCTCAGCTCCGTCCTCTCCAGGTAGATCTCAGACAATGATCAAACACAAACTGTGTTCCTCAGCTCCGTCCTCTCCAGGTAAATCGCAGAAAATGATCAAACACAGACTGTGTTCCTCAGCTCCATCCTGTCCAGGTAAATCTCAGAAAATGATCAAACACAAACTGTGTTCCTCAGCTCCGTCCTCTCCAGGTAAATCTCAGAAAATGATCAAACACAGACTCTGTTCCTCAGCTCCGTCCTCTCCAGGTAAATCTCAGGAAATGATCAAACACAAACTGTGTTCCTCAGCTCCGTCCTCTCCAGGTAGATCTCAGACAATGATCAAACACAAACTGTGTTCCTCAGCTCCGTCCTTTCCAGGGAAATCTCAGACAATGATCAAACACAGACTGTGTTCCTCAGCTCCGTCCTCTCCAGGTAAATCTCAGACAATGATCAAACACAAACTGTGTTCCTCAGCTCCGTCCTCTCCAGGTAAATCTCAGACAATGATCAAACACAAACTGTGTTCCTCAGCTCTGTCCTCTCCAGGTAAATCTCAGAAAATGATCAAACACAAACTGTGTTCCTCAGCTCCGTCCTCTCCAGGTAAATCTCAGACAATGATCAAACACAAACTGTGTTCCTCAGCTCCGTCCTCTCCAGGTAAATCTCAGGAAATGATCAAACACAAACTGTGTTCCTCAGCTCCGTCCTCTCCAGGTAGATCTCAGACAATGATCAAACACAAACTGTGTTCCTCAGCTCCGTCCTCTCCAGGTAAATCGCAGAAAATGATCAAACACTGACTGTGTTCCTCAGCTCCGTCCTCTCCAGGTAAATCTCAGACAATGATCAAACACAAACTGTGTTCCTCAGCTCCGTCCTCTCCAGGTAAATCTCAGACAATGATCAAACACAAACTGTGTTCCTCAGCTCCGTCCTCTCCAGGTAAATCTCAGACAATGATCAAACACAAACTGTGTTCCTCAGCTCCGTCCTCTCCAGGTAAATCTCAGACAATGATCAAACACAAACTGTGTTCCTCAGCTCCGTCCTCTCCAGGTAAATCTCAGACAATGATCAAACACAAACTGTGTTCCTCAGCTCCGTCCTCTCCAGGTAAATCTCAGACAATGATCAAACACAAACTGTGTTCCTCAGCTCCGTCCTCTCCAGGTAAATCTCAGACAATGATCAAACACAAACTGTGTTCCTCAGCTCCGTACTCTCCAGGTAAATCTCAGAAAATGATCAAACACAGACTCTGTTCCTCAGCTCCGTCCTCTCCAGGTAAATCTCAGGAAATGATCAAACACAAACTGTGTTCCTCAGCTCCGTCCTCTCCAGGTAAATCGCAGAAAATGATCAAACACAGACTGTGTTCCTCAGCTCCGTCCTCTCCAGGTAAATCTCAGAAAATGATCAAACACAGACTCTGTTCCTCAGCTCCGTCCTCTCCAGGTAAATCTCAGGAAATGATCAAACACAAACTGTGTTCCTCAGCTCCGTCCTCTCCAGGTAGATCTCAGACAATGATCAAACACAAACTATGTTCCTCAGCTCCGTCCTCTCCAGGTAAATCGCAGAAAATGATCAAACACAGACTGTGTTCCTCAGCTCCATCCTGTCCAGGTAAATCTCAGAAAATGATCAAACACAAACTGTGTTCCTCAGCTCCGTCCTCTCCAGGTAAATCTCAGAAAATGATCAAACACAGACTGTGTTCCTCAGCTCCGTACTCTCCAGGTAAATCTCAGACAATCATCAAACACAGACTGTGTTCCTCAGCTCCGTACTCTCCAGGTAAATCTCAGAAAATGATCAAACACAGACTCTGTTCCTCAGCTCCGTCCTCTCCAGGTAAATCTCAGACAATGATCAGACACAAACTGTGTTCCTCAGCTCCGTCCTGTCCAGGTAAATCTCAGACAATGATCAAACACATACTGTGTTCCTCAGCTCCGTCCTCTCCAGGTAAATCTCAGAAAATGATCAAACACAAACTGTGTTCCTCAGCTCCGTCCTTTCCAGGGAAATCTCAGACAATGATCAAACACAGACTGTGTTCCTCAGCTCCGTCCTCTCCAGGTAAATCTCAGAAAATGATCAAACACAAACTGTGTTCCTCAGCTCCGTCCTCTCCAGGTAAATCTCAGACAATGATCAAACACAAACTGTGTTCCTCAGCTCCGTCCTCTCCAGGTAAATCTCAGACAATGATCAAACACAAACTGTGTTCCTCAGCTCCGTCCTCTCCAGGTAAATCTCAGAAAATGATCAAACACAAACTGTGTTCCTCAGCTCCGTCCTCTCCAGGTAAATCTCAGACAATGATCAAACACAAACTGTGTTCCTCAGCTCCGTCCACTCCAGGTAAATCTCAGACAATGATCAAACACAATCTGTGTTCCTCAGCTCCGTCCTCTCCAGGTAAATCTCAGACAATGATCAAACACAAACTGTGTTCCTAAGCTCCGTCCTCTCCAGGTAAATCTCAGAAAATGATCAAACACAGACTCTGTTCCTCAGCTCCGTCCTCTCCAGGTAAATCTCAGGAAATGATCAAACACAAACTGTGTTCCTCAGCTCCGTCCTCTCCAGGTAGATCTCAGACAATGATCAAACACAAACTGTGTTCCTCAGCTCCGTCCTCTCCAGGTAAATCGCAGAAAATGATCAAACACAGACTGTGTTCCTCAGCTCTGTCCTCTCCAGGTAAATCTCAGACAATGATCAAACACAAACTGTGTTCCTCAGCTCCGTCCTCTCCAGGTAAATCTCAGACAATGATCAAACACAAACTGTGTTCCTCAGCTCCGTCCTCTCCAGGTAAATCTCAGACAATGATCAAACACAAACTGTGTTCCTCAGCTCCGTCCTCTCCAGGTAAATCTCAGACAATGATCAAACACAAACTGTGTTCCTCAGCTCCGTCCTCTCCAGGTAAATCTCAGACAATGATCAAACACAAACTGTGTTCCTCAGCTCCGTCCTCTCCAGGTAAATCTCAGACAATGATCAAACACAAACTGTGTTCCTCAGCTCCGTCCTCTCCAGGTAAATCTCAGACAATGATCAAACACAGACTGTGTTCCTCAGCTCCGTACTCTCCAGGTAAATCTCAGACAATGATCAAACACAGACTGTGTTACTCAGCTCCGTCCTCTCCAGGTAAATCTCAGAAAATGATCAAACACAGACTCTGTTCCTCAGCTCCGTCCTCTCCAGGTAAATCTCAGGAAATGATCAAACACAAACTGTGTTCCTCAGCTCCGTCCTCTCCAGGTAGATCTCAGACAATGATCAAACACAAACTGTGTTCCTCAGCTCCGTCCTCTCCAGGTAAATCGCAGAAAATGATCAAACACAGACTGTGTTCCTCAGCTCCATCCTGTCCAGGTAAATCTCAGAAAATGATCAAACACAAACTGTGTTCCTCAGCTCCGTCCTCTCCAGGTAAATCTCAGAAAATGATCAAACACAGACTGTGTTCCTCAGCTCCGTACTCTCCAGGTAAATCTCAGACAATCATCAAACACAGACTGTGTTCCTCAGCTCCGTACTCTCCAGGTAAATCTCAGAAAATGATCAAACACAGACTCTGTTCCTCAGCTCCGTCCTCTCCAGGTAAATCTCAGACAATGATCAGACACAAACTGTGTTCCTCAGCTCCGTCCTGTCCAGGTAAATCTCAGAAAATGATCAAACACAGACTGTGTTCCTCAGCTCCGTCCTCTCCAGGTAAATCTCAGACAATGATCAAACACAAACTGTGTTCCTCAGCTCCGTCCTGTCCAGGTAAATCTCAGAAAATGATCAAACACAGACTGTGTTGCTCAGCTCCGTCCTCTCCAGGTAAATCTCAGAAAATGAACAAACACAGACTGTGTTCCTCAGCTCCGTCCTCTCCAGGTAAATCTCAGACAATGATCAAACACACACTGTGTTCCTCAGCTCCGTCCTCTCCAGGTAAATCTCAGACAATGATCAAACACAAACTGTGTTCCTCAGCTCCGTCCTCTCCAGGTAAATCTCAGACAATGATCAAACACAAACTGTGTTCCTCAGCTCCGTCCTCTCCAGGTAAATCTCAGACAATGATCAAACACAAACTGTGTTCCTCAGCTCCGTCCTCTCCAGGTAAATCTCAGACAATGATCAAACACAAACTGTGTTCCTCAGCTCCGTACTCTCCAGGTAAATCTCAGACAATGATCAAACACAGACTGTGTTCCTCAGCTCCGTCCTCTCCAGGTAAATCTCAGAAAATGATCAAACACAGACTCTGTTCCTCAGCTCCGTCCTCTCCAGGTAAATCTCAGGAAATGATCAAACACAAACTGTGTTCCTCAGCTCCGTCCTCTCCAGGTAGATCTCAGACAATGATCAAACACAAACTGTGTTCCTCAGCTCCGTCCTCTCCAGGTAAATCGCAGAAAATGATCAAACACAGACTGTGTTCCTCAGCTCCATCCTGTCCAGGTAAATCTCAGAAAATGATCAAACACAAACTGTGTTCCTCAGCTCCGTCCTCTCCAGGTAAATCTCAGAAAATGATCAAACACAGACTGTGTTCCTCAGCTCCGTACTCTCCAGGTAAATCTCAGACAATCATCAAACACAGACTGTGTTCCTCAGCTCCGTACTCTCCAGGTAAATCTCAGAAAAT
Organism: Hypanus sabinus; assembly: GCF_030144855.1. NCBI lineage: Eukaryota > Metazoa > Chordata > Chondrichthyes > Myliobatiformes > Dasyatidae > Hypanus > Hypanus sabinus. The sequence goes on along the minus strand of NW_026781553.1, from coordinate 87,746 downwards.
GATCAAACACAGACTCTGTTCCTCAGCTCCGTCCTCTCCAGGTAAATCACAGGAAATGATCAAACACAAACTGTGTTCCTCAGCTCCGTCCTCTCCAGGTAGATCTCAGACAATGATCAAACACAAACTGTGTTCCTCAGCTCCGTCCTCTCCAGGTAAATCGCAGAAAATGATCAAACACAGACTGTGTTCCTCAGCTCCATCCTGTCCAGGTAAATCTCAGAAAATGATCAAACACAAACTGTGTTCCTCAGCTCCGTCCTCTCCAGGTAAATCTCAGAAAATGATCAAACACAGACTGTGTTCCTCAGCTCCGTACTCTCCAGGTAAATCTCAGAAAATGATCAAACACAGACTCTGTTCCTCAGCTCCGTCCTCTCCAGGTAAATCTCAGACAATGATCAGACACAAACTGTGTTCCTCAGCTCCGTCCTGTCCAGGTAAATCTCAGAAAATGATCAAACACAGACTGTGTTCCTCAGCTCCGTCCTCTCCAGGTAAATCTCAGACAATGATCAAACACAAACTGTGTTCCTCAGCTCCGTCCTGTCCAGGTAAATCTCAGAAAATGATCAAACACAGACTGTGTTCCTCAGCTCCGTCCTCTCCAGGTAAATCTCAGAAAATGAACAAACACAGACTGTGTTCCTCAGCTCCGTCCTCTCCAGGTAAATCTCAGACAATGATCAAACACACACTGTGTTCCTCAGCTCCGTCCTCTCCAGGTAAATCTCAGACAATGATCAAACACATACTGTGTTCCTCAGCTCCGTCCTCTCCAGGTAAATCTCAGACAATGATCAAACACAGACTGTGTTCCTCAGCTCTGTCCTCTCCAGGTAAATCTCAGACAATGATCAAACACAAACTGTGTTCCTCAGCTCCGTCCTATCCAGGTAAATCTCAGAAAATGATCAAACACAGACTGTGTTCCTCAGCTCCGTCCTCTCCAGGTAAATCTCAGACAATGATCAAACACAAACTGTGTTCCTCAGCTCCGTCCTCTCCAGGTAAATCTCTGACGATGATCAAATACAGACTGTGTTCCTCAGCTCCGTCCTTTCCAGGTAAATCTCAGACAATGATCAAACACAAACTGTGTTCCTCAGCTCCGTCCTCTCCAGGTAAATCTCAGAAAATGATCAAACACAAACTGTGTTCCTCAGCTCCGTCCTCTCCAGGTAAATCTCAGACAATGATCAAGCACAAACTGTTTTCCTCAGCTCCGTCCTCTCCAGGTAAATCTCAGAAAATGATCAAACACAAATTGTGTTCCTCAGCTCCGTCCTCTCCAGGTAAATCATAGACAATGATCAAACACAAACTGTGTTCCTCAGCTCCGTCCTCTCCAGGTAAATCTCAGACAATGATCAAACACAAACTGTGTTCCTCAGCTCCGTCCTCTCCAGGTAAATCTCAGAAAATGATCAAACACAAACTGTGTTCCTCAGCTCCGTCCTGTCCAGGTAAATCTCAGACAATGATCAAACACAAACTGTGTTCCTCAGCTCCGTCCTCTCCTGGTAAATCTCACACTATGATCAAACACAATCTGTGTTCCTCAGCTCCGTCCTCTACAGGTAAATCTCAGACAATGATCAAAAACAAACTGTGTTCCTAAGCTCCGTCCTCTCCAGGTAAATCTCAGACAATGATCAAACACAGACTGTGTTCCTCAACTCCGTACTCTCCTGGTAAATCTCAGACAATGATCAAACACAGACTGTGTTCCTCAGCTCCGTCCTCTCCAGGTAAATCTCAGAAAATGATCAAACACAAACTGTGTTCCTCAGCTCCGTCCTCTCCAGGTAAATCTCAGACAATGATCAAACACAAACTGTGTTCCTCAGCTCCGTCCTCTCCAGGTAAATCTCAGACAATGATCAAACACAAACTGTGTTCCTCAGCTCCGTCCTCTCCAGGTAAATCTCAGACAATGATCAAACACAAACTGTGTTCCTCAGCTCCGTCCTCTCCAGGTAAATCTCAGAAAATGATCAAACACAAACTATGTTCCTCAGCTCCGTCCTTTCCAGGGAAATCTCAGACAATGATCAAACACAGACTGTGTTCCTCAGCTCCGTCCTCTCCAGGTAAATTTCAGAAAATGAACAAACACAAACTGTGTTCCTCAGCTCCGTCCTCTCCAGGTAAATCTCAGACAATGATCAAACACAATCTGTGTTCCTCAGCTCCGTCCTCTCCAGGTAAATCTCAGACAATGATCAAACACAAACTGTGTTCCTCAGCTCCGTCCTCTCCAGGTAAATCTCAGACAATGATCAAACACAAACTGTGTTCCTCAGCTCCGTCCTCTCCAGGTAAATCTCAGACAATGATCAAACACAAACTGTGTTCCTCAGCTCCGTCCTCTCCAGGTAAATCTCAGACAATGATCAAACACAGACTGTGTTCCTCAGCTCCGTCCTCTCCAGGTAAATCTCAGACAATGATCAAACACAGACTGTGTTCCTCAGCTCCGTACTCTCCAGGTAAATCTCAGACAATGATCAAACACAGACTGTGTTCCTCAGCTCCGTCCTCTCCAGGTAAATCTCAGAAAATGATCAAACACAGACTCTGTTCCTCAGCTCCGTCCTCTCCAGGTAAATTTCAGAAAATGATCAAACACAAACTGTGTTCCTCAGCTCCGTCCTCTCCAGGTAAATCTCAGACAATGATCAAACACAAACTGTGTTCCTCAGCTCCGTCCTCTCCAGGTAAATCTCAGACAATGATCAAACACAATCTGTGTTCCTCAGCTCCGTCCTCTCCAGGTAAATCTCAGACAATGATCAAACACAAACTGTGTTCCTCAGCTCCGTCCTCTCCAGGTAAATCTCAGACAATGATCAAACACAAACTGTGTTCCTCAGCTCCGTCCTCTCCAGGTAAATCTCAGACAATGATCAAACACAAACTGTGTTCCTCAGCTCCGTCCTCTCCAGGTAAATCTCAGACAATGATCAAACACAGACTGTGTTCCTCAGCTCTGTCCTCTCCAGGTAAATCTCAGAAAATGATCAAACACAGACTGTGTTCCTCAGCTCCGTCCTCTCCAGGTAAATCTCAGACAATGATCAAACACAAACTGTGTTCCTCAGCTCCGTCCTCTCCAGGTAAATCTCTGACGATGATCAAATACAGACTGTGTTCCTCAGCTCCGTCCTTTCCAGGTAAATCTCAGACAATGATCAAACACAAACTGTGTTCCTCAGCTCCGTCCTCTCCAGGTAAATCTCAGAAAATGATCAAACACAAACTGTGTTCCTCAGCTCCGTCCTCTCCAGGTAAATCTCAGACAATGATCAAACACAAACTGTGTTCCTCAGCTCCGTCCTCTCCAGGTAAATCTCAGACAATGATCAAACACAAACTGTGTTCCTCAGCTCCGTCCTCTCCAGGTAAATCTCAGACAATGATCAAACACAGACTGTGTTCCTCAGCTCCGTCCTCTCCAGGGAAATCTCAGACAATGATCAAACACAAACTGTGTTCCTCAGCTCCGTCCTCTGCAGGTAAATCTCAGACAATGATCAAACACAAACTGTGTTCCTCAGCTCCGTCCTCTCCAGGTAAATCTCAGACAATGATCAAACACAGACTGTGTTCCTCAGCTCCGTCCTCTCCAGGTAAATCTCAGACAATGATCAGACACAAACTGTGTTCCTCAGCTCCGTCCTGTCCAGGTAAATCTCAGAAAATGATCAAACACAGACTGTGTTCCTCAGCTCCGTCCTCTCCAGGTAAATCTCAGACAATGATCAAACACAAACTGTGTTCCTCAGCTCCGTCCTGTCCAGGTAAATCTCAGAAAATGATCAAACACAGACTGTGTTCCTCAGCTCCGTCCTCTCCAGGTAAATCTCAGAAAATGAACAAACACAGACTGTGTTCCTCAGCTCCGTCCTCTCCAGGTAAATCTCAGACAATGATCAAACACACACTGTGTTCCTCAGCTCCGTCCTCTCCAGGTAAATCTCAGACAATGATCAAACACATACTGTGTTCCTCAGCTCCGTCCTCTCCAGGTAAATCTCAGACAATGATCAAACACAGACTGTGTTCCTCAGCTCTGTCCTCTCCAGGTAAATCTCAGACAATGATCAAACACAAACTGTGTTCCTCAGCTCCGTCCTATCCAGGTAAATCTCAGAAAATGATCAAACACAGACTGTGTTCCTCAGCTCCGTCCTCTCCAGGTAAATCTCAGACAATGATCAAACACAAACTGTGTTCCTCAGCTCCGTCCTCTCCAGGTAAATCTCTGACGATGATCAAATACAGACTGTGTTCCTCAGCTCCGTCCTTTCCAGGTAAATCTCAGACAATGATCAAACACAAACTGTGTTCCTCAGCTCCGTCCTCTCCAGGTAAATCTCAGAAAATGATCAAACACAAACTGTGTTCCTCAGCTCCGTCCTCTCCAGGTAAATCTCAGACAATGATCAAACACAAACTGTTTTCCTCAGCTCCGTCCTCTCCAGGTAAATCTCAGAAAATGATCAAACACAAATTGTGTTCCTCAGCTCCGTCCTCTCCAGGTAAATCATAGACAATGATCAAACACAAACTGTGTTCCTCAGCTCCGTCCTCTCCAGGTAAATCTCAGACAATGATCAAACACAAACTGTGTTCCTCAGCTCCGTCCTCTCCAGGTAAATCTCAGAAAATGATCAAACACAAACTGTGTTCCTCAGCTCCGTCCTGTCCAGGTAAATCTCAGACAATGATCAAACACAAACTGTGTTCCTCAGCTCCGTCCTCTCCTGGTAAATCTCACACTATGATCAAACACAATCTGTGTTCCTCAGCTCCGTCCTCTACAGGTAAATCTCAGACAATGATCAAAAACAAACTGTGTTCCTAAGCTCCGTCCTCTCCAGGTAAATCTCAGACAATGATCAAACACAGACTGTGTTCCTCAACTCCGTACTCTCCTGGTAAATCTCAGACAATGATCAAACACAGACTGTGTTCCTCAGCTCCGTCCTCTCCAGGTAAATCTCAGAAAATGATCAAACACAAACTGTGTTCCTCAGCTCCGTCCTCTCCAGGTAAATCTCAGACAATGATCAAACACAAACTGTGTTCCTCAGCTCCGTCCTCTCCAGGTAAATCTCAGACAATGATCAAACACAAACTGTGTTCCTCAGCTCCGTCCTCTCCAGGTAAATCTCAGACAATGATCAAACACAAACTGTGTTCCTCAGCTCCGTCCTCTCCAGGTAAATCTCAGAAAATGATCAAACACAAACTATGTTCCTCAGCTCCGTCCTTTCCAGGGAAATCTCAGACAATGATCAAACACAGACTGTGTTCCTCAGCTCCGTCCTCTCCAGGTAAATTTCAGAAAATGAACAAACACAAACTGTGTTCCTCAGCTCCGTCCTCTCCAGGTAAATCTCAGACAATGATCAAACACAATCTGTGTTCCTCAGCTCCGTCCTCTCCAGGTAAATCTCAGACAATGATCAAACACAAACTGTGTTCCTCAGCTCCGTCCTCTCCAGGTAAATCTCAGACAATGATCAAACACAAACTGTGTTCCTCAGCTCCGTCCTCTCCAGGTAAATCTCAGACAATGATCAAACACAGACTGTGTTCCTCAGCTCCGTCCTCTCCAGGTAAATCTCAGACAATGATCAAACACAGACTGTGTTCCTCAGCTCCGTACTCTCCAGGTAAATCTCAGACAATGATCAAACACAGACTGTGTTCCTCAGCTCCGTCCTCTCCAGGTAAATCTCAGAAAATGATCAAACACAGACTCTGTTCCTCAGCTCCGTCCTCTCCAGGTAAATTTCAGAAAATGATCAAACACAAACTGTGTTCCTCAGCTCCGTCCTCTCCAGGTAAATCTCAGACAATGATCAAACACAAACTGTGTTCCTCAGCTCCGTCCTCTCCAGGTAAATCTCAGACAATGATCAAACACAATCTGTGTTCCTCAGCTCCGTCCTCTCCAGGTAAATCTCAGACAATGATCAAACACAAACTGTGTTCCTCAGCTCCGTCCTCTCCAGGTAAATCTCAGACAATGATCAAACACAAACTGTGTTCCTCAGCTCCGTCCTCTCCAGGTAAATCTCAGACAATGATCAAACACAAACTGTGTTCCTCAGCTCCGTCCTCTCCAGGTAAATCTCAGACAATGATCAAACACAAACTGTGTTCCTCAGCTCCGTCCTCTCCAGGTAAATCTCAGACAATGATCAAACACAAACTGTGTTCCTCAGCTCCGTCCTCTCCAGGTAAATCTCAGACAATGATCAAACACAAACTGTGTTCCTCAGCTCCGTCCTCTCCAGGTAAATCTCAGACAATGATCAAACACAGACTGTGTTCCTCAGCTCCGTACTCTCCAGGTAAATCTCAGACAATGATCAAACACAGACTGTGTTCCTCAGCTCCGTCCTCTCCAGGTAAATCTCAGAAAATGATCAAACACAGACTCTGTTCCTCAGCTCCGTCCTCTCCAGGTAAATCTCAGGAAATGATCAAACACAAACTGTGTTCCTCAGCTCCGTCCTCTCCAGGTAGATCTCAGACAATGATCAAACACAAACTGTGTTCCTCAGCTCCGTCCTCTCCAGGTAAATCGCAGAAAATGATCAAACACAGACTGTGTTCCTCAGCTCCATCCTGTCCAGGTAAATCTCAGAAAATGATCAAACACAAACTGTGTTCCTCAGCTCCGTCCTCTCCAGGTAAATCTCAGAAAATGATCAAACACAGACTGTGTTCCTCAGCTCCGTACTCTCCAGGTAAATCTCAGACAATCATCAAACACAGACTGTGTTCCTCAGCTCCGTCCTCTCCAGGTAAATCTCAGAAAATGATCAAACACAGACTCTGTTGCTCAGCTCCGTCCTCTCCAGGTAAATCTCAGACAATGATCAGACACAAACTGTGTTCCTCAGCTCCGTCCTGTCCAGGTAAATCTCAGACAATGATCAAACACAAACTGTGTTCCTCAGCTCCGTCCTCTCCAGGTAAATCTCAGAAAATGATCAAACACAAACTGTGTTCCTCAGCTCCGTCCTTTCCAGGGAAATCTCAGACAATGATCAAACACAGACTGTGTTCCTCAGCTCCGTCCTCTCCAGGTAAAACTCAGAAAATGATCAAACACAAACTGTGTTCCTCAGCTCCGTCCTCTCCAGGTAAATCTCAGACAATGATCAAACACAAACTGTGTTCCTCAGCTCCGTCCTCTCCAGGTAAATCTCAGACAATGATCAAACACAAACTGTGTTCCTCAGCTCCGTCCTCTCCAGGTAAATCTCAGAAAATGATCAAACACAAACTGTGTTCCTCAGCTCCGTCCTCTCCTGGTAAATCTCACACTATGATCAAACACAATCTGTGTTCCTCAGCTCCGTCCTCTACAGGTAAATCTCAGACAATGATCAAAAACAAACTGTGTTCCTAAGCTCCGTCCTCTCCAGGTAAATCTCAGACAATGATCAAACACAGACTGTGTTCCTCAACTCCGTACTCTCCTGGTAAATCTCAGACAATGATCAAACACAGACTGTGTTCCTCAGCTCCGTCCTCTCCAGGTAAATCTCAGAAAATGATCAAACACAAACTGTGTTCCTCAGCTCCGTCCTCTCCAGGTAAATCTCAGACAATGATCAAACACAAACTGTGTTCCTCAGCTCCGTCCTCTCCAGGTAAATCTCAGACAATGATCAAACACAAACTGTGTTCCTCAGCTCCGTCCTCTCCAGGTAAATCTCAGACAATGATCAAACACAAACTGTGTTCCTCAGCTCCGTCCTCTCCAGGTAAATCTCAGAAAATGATCAAACACAAACTATGTTCCTCAGCTCCGTCCTTTCCAGGGAAATCTCAGACAATGATCAAACACAGACTGTGTTCCTCAGCTCCGTCCTCTCCAGGTAAATTTCAGAAAATGAACAAACACAAACTGTGTTCCTCAGCTCCGTCCTCTCCAGGTAAATCTCAGACAATGATCAAACACAATCTGTGTTCCTCAGCTCCGTCCTCTCCAGGTAAATCTCAGACAATGATCAAACACAAACTGTGTTCCTCAGCTCCGTCCTCTCCAGGTAAATCTCAGACAATGATCAAACACAAACTGTGTTCCTCAGCTCCGTCCTCTCCAGGTAAATCTCAGACAATGATCAAACACAAACTGTGTTCCTCAGCTCCGTCCTCTCCAGGTAAATCTCAGACAATGATCAAACACAGACTGTGTTCCTCAGCTCCGTCCTCTCCAGGTAAATCTCAGACAATGATCAAACACAGACTGTGTTCCTCAGCTCCGTACTCTCCAGGTAAATCTCAGACAATGATCAAACACAGACTGTGTTCCTCAGCTCCGTCCTCTCCAGGTAAATCTCAGAAAATGATCAAACACAGACTCTGTTCCTCAGCTCCGTCCTCTCCAGGTAAATTTCAGAAAATGATCAAACACAAACTGTGTTCCTCAGCTCCGTCCTCTCCAGGTAAATCTCAGACAATGATCAAACACAAACTGTGTTCCTCAGCTCCGTCCTCTCCAGGTAAATCTCAGACAATGATCAAACACAATCTGTGTTCCTCAGCTCCGTCCTCTCCAGGTAAATCTCAGACAATGATCAAACACAAACTGTGTTCCTCAGCTCCGTCCTCTCCAGGTAAATCTCAGACAATGATCAAACACAAACTGTGTTCCTCAGCTCCGTCCTCTCCAGGTAAATCTCAGACAATGATCAAACACAAACTGTGTTCCTCAGCTCCGTCCTCTCCAGGTAAATCTCAGACAATGATCAAACACAGACTGTGTTCCTCAGCTCTGTCCTCTCCAGGTAAATCTCAGAAAATGATCAAACACAGACTGTGTTCCTCAGCTCCGTCCTCTCCAGGTAAATCTCAGACAATGATCAAACACAAACTGTGTTCCTCAGCTCCGTCCTCTCCAGGTAAATCTCTGACGATGATCAAATACAGACTGTGTTCCTCAGCTCCGTCCTTTCCAGGTAAATCTCAGACAATGATCAAACACAAACTGTGTTCCTCAGCTCCGTCCTCTCCAGGTAAATCTCAGAAAATGATCAAACACAAACTGTGTTCCTCAGCTCCGTCCTCTCCAGGTAAATCTCAGACAATGATCAAACACAAACTGTGTTCCTCAGCTCCGTCCTCTCCAGGTAAATCTCAGACAATGATCAAACACAAACTGTGTTCCTCAGCTCCGTCCTCTCCAGGTAAATCTCAGACAATGATCAAACACAGACTGTGTTCCTCAGCTCCGTCCTCTCCAGGGAAATCTCAGACAATGATCAAACACAAACTGTGTTCCTCAGCTCCGTCCTCTGCAGGTAAATCTCAGACAATGATCAAACACAAACTGTGTTCCTCAGCTCCGTCCTCTCCAGGTAAATCTCAGACAATGATCAAACACAGACTGTGTTCCTCAGCTCCGTCCTCTCCAGGTAAATCTCAGACAATGATCAGACACAAACTGTGTTCCTCAGCTCCGTCCTGTCCAGGTAAATCTCAGAAAATGATCAAACACAGACTGTGTTCCTCAGCTCCGTCCTCTCCAGGTAAATCTCAGACAATGATCAAACACAAACTGTGTTCCTCAGCTCCGTCCTGTCCAGGTAAATCTCAGAAAATGATCAAACACAGACTGTGTTCCTCAGCTCCGTCCTCTCCAGGTAAATCTCAGAAAATGAACAAACACAGACTGTGTTCCTCAGCTCCGTCCTCTCCAGGTAAATCTCAGACAATGATCAAACACACACTGTGTTCCTCAGCTCCGTCCTCTCCAGGTAAATCTCAGACAATGATCAAACACATACTGTGTTCCTCAGCTCCGTCCTCTCCAGGTAAATCTCAGACAATGATCAAACACAGACTGTGTTCCTCAGCTCTGTCCTCTCCAGGTAAATCTCAGACAATGATCAAACACAAACTGTGTTCCTCAGCTCCGTCCTATCCAGGTAAATCTCAGAAAATGATCAAACACAGACTGTGTTCCTCAGCTCCGTCCTCTCCAGGTAAATCTCAGACAATGATCAAACACAAACTGTGTTCCTCAGCTCCGTCCTCTCCAGGTAAATCTCTGACGATGATCAAATACAGACTGTGTTCCTCAGCTCCGTCCTTTCCAGGTAAATCTCAGACAATGATCAAACACAAACTGTGTTCCTCAGCTCCGTCCTCTCCAGGTAAATCTCAGAAAATGATCAAACACAAACTGTGTTCCTCAGCTCCGTCCTCTCCAGGTAAATCTCAGACAATGATCAAACACAAACTGTTTTCCTCAGCTCCGTCCTCTCCAGGTAAATCTCAGAAAATGATCAAACACAAATTGTGTTCCTCAGCTCCGTCCTCTCCAGGTAAATCATAGACAATGATCAAACACAAACTGTGTTCCTCAGCTCCGTCCTCTCCAGGTAAATCTCAGACAATGATCAAACACAAACTGTGTTCCTCAGCTCCGTCCTCTCCAGGTAAATCTCAGAAAATGATCAAACACAAACTGTGTTCCTCAGCTCCGTCCTGTCCAGGTAAATCTCAGACAATGATCAAACACAAACTGTGTTCCTCAGCTCCGTCCTCTCCTGGTAAATCTCACACTATGATCAAACACAATCTGTGTTCCTCAGCTCCGTCCTCTACAGGTAAATCTCAGACAATGATCAAAAACAAACTGTGTTCCTAAGCTCCGTCCTCTCCAGGTAAATCTCAGACAATGATCAAACACAGACTGTGTTCCTCAACTCCGTACTCTCCTGGTAAATCTCAGACAATGATCAAACACAGACTGTGTTCCTCAGCTCCGTCCTCTCCAGGTAAATCTCAGAAAATGATCAAACACAAACTGTGTTCCTCAGCTCCGTCCTCTCCAGGTAAATCTCAGACAATGATCAAACACAAACTGTGTTCCTCAGCTCCGTCCTCTCCAGGTAAATCTCAGACAATGATCAAACACAAACTGTGTTCCTCAGCTCCGTCCTCTCCAGGTAAATCTCAGACAATGATCAAACACAAACTGTGTTCCTCAGCTCCGTCCTCTCCAGGTAAATCTCAGAAAATGATCAAACACAAACTATGTTCCTCAGCTCCGTCCTTTCCAGGGAAATCTCAGACAATGATCAAACACAGACTGTGTTCCTCAGCTCCGTCCTCTCCAGGTAAATTTCAGAAAATGAACAAACACAAACTGTGTTCCTCAGCTCCGTCCTCTCCAGGTAAATCTCAGACAATGATCAAACACAATCTGTGTTCCTCAGCTCCGTCCTCTCCAGGTAAATCTCAGACAATGATCAAACACAAACTGTGTTCCTCAGCTCCGTCCTCTCCAGGTAAATCTCAGACAATGATCAAACACAAACTGTGTTCCTCAGCTCCGTCCTCTCCAGGTAAATCTCAGACAATGATCAAACACAAACTGTGTTCCTCAGCTCCGTCCTCTCCAGGTAAATCTCAGACAATGATCAAACACAGACTGTGTTCCTCAGCTCCGTCCTCTCCAGGTAAATCTCAGACAATGATCAAACACAGACTGTGTTCCTCAGCTCCGTACTCTCCAGGTAAATCTCAGACAATGATCAAACACAGACTGTGTTCCTCAGCTCCGTCCTCTCCAGGTAAATCTCAGAAAATGATCAAACACAGACTCTGTTCCTCAGCTCCGTCCTCTCCAGGTAAATTTCAGAAAATGATCAAACACAAACTGTGTTCCTCAGCTCCGTCCTCTCCAGGTAAATCTCAGACAATGATCAAACACAAACTGTGTTCCTCAGCTCCGTCCTCTCCAGGTAAATCTCAGACAATGATCAAACACAATCTGTGTTCCTCAGCTCCGTCCTCTCCAGGTAAATCTCAGACAATGATCAAACACAAACTGTGTTCCTCAGCTCCGTCCTCTCCAGGTAAATCTCAGACAATGATCAAACACAAACTGTGTTCCTCAGCTCCGTCCTCTCCAGGTAAATCTCAGACAATGATCAAACACAAACTGTGTTCCTCAGCTCCGTCCTCTCCAGGTAAATCTCAGACAATGATCAAACACAAACTGTGTTCCTCAGCTCCGTCCTCTCCAGGTAAATCTCAGACAATGATCAAACACAAACTGTGTTCCTCAGCTCCGTCCTCTCCAGGTAAATCTCAGACAATGATCAAACACAAACTGTGTTCCTCAGCTCCGTCCTCTCCAGGTAAATCTCAGACAATGATCAAACACAGACTGTGTTCCTCAGCTCCGTACTCTCCAGGTAAATCTCAGACAATGATCAAACACAGACTGTGTTCCTCAGCTCCGTCCTCTCCAGGTAAATCTCAGAAAATGATCAAACACAGACTCTGTTCCTCAGCTCCGTCCTCTCCAGGTAAATCTCAGGAAATGATCAAACACAAACTGTGTTCCTCAGCTCCGTCCTCTCCAGGTAGATCTCAGACAATGATCAAACACAAACTGTGTTCCTCAGCTCCGTCCTCTCCAGGTAAATCGCAGAAAATGATCAAACACAGACTGTGTTCCTCAGCTCCATCCTGTCCAGGTAAATCTCAGAAAATGATCAAACACAAACTGTGTTCCTCAGCTCCGTCCTCTCCAGGTAAATCTCAGAAAATGATCAAACACAGACTGTGTTCCTCAGCTCCGTACTCTCCAGGTAAATCTCAGACAATCATCAAACACAGACTGTGTTCCTCAGCTCCGTCCTCTCCAGGTAAATCTCAGAAAATGATCAAACACAGACTCTGTTGCTCAGCTCCGTCCTCTCCAGGTAAATCTCAGACAATGATCAGACACAAACTGTGTTCCTCAGCTCCGTCCTGTCCAGGTAAATCTCAGACAATGATCAAACACAAACTGTGTTCCTCAGCTCCGTCCTCTCCAGGTAAATCTCAGAAAATGATCAAACACAAACTGTGTTCCTCAGCTCCGTCCTTTCCAGGGAAATCTCAGACAATGATCAAACACAGACTGTGTTCCTCAGCTCCGTCCTCTCCAGGTAAAACTCAGAAAATGATCAAACACAAGCTGTGTTCCTCAGCTCCGTCCTCTCCAGGTAAATCTCAGACAATGATCAAACACAAACTGTGTTCCTCAGCTCCGTCCTCTCCAGGTAAATCTCAGACAATGATCAAACACAAACTGTGTTCCTCAGCTCCGTCCTCTCCAGGTAAATCTCAGAAAATGAGCAAACACAAACTGTGTTCCTCAGCTCCGTCCTGTCCAGGTAAATCTCAGACAATGATCAAACACAAACTGTGTTCCTCAGCTCCGTCCTCTCCTGGTAAATCTCACACAATGATCAAATACAATCTGTGTTCCTCAGCTCCGTCCTCTCCAGGTAAATCTCAGACAATGATCAAACACAAACTGTGTTCCTCAGCTCCGTCCTCTCCAGGTAAATCTCAGACAATGATCAAACACAGACTGTGTTCCTCAGCTCCGTACTCTCCAGGTAAATCTCAGACAATGATCAAACACAGACTGTGTTCCTCAGCTCCGTCCTCTCCAGGTAAATCTCAGAAAATGATCAAACACAAACTGTGTTCCTCAGCTCCGTCCCCTCCAGGTAAATCTCAGACAATGATCAAACACAAACTGTGTTCCTCAGCTCCGTCCTCTCCAGGTAAATCTCAGACAATGATCAAACACAAACTGTGTTCCTCAGCTCCGTCCTCTCCAGGTAAATCTCAGACAATGATCAAACACAAACTGTGTTCCTCAGCTCCGTCCTCTCCAGGTAAATCTCAGACAATGATCAAACACAAACTGTGTTCCTCAGCTCCGTCCTCTCCAGGTAAATCTCAGACAATGATCAAACACAGACTGTGTTCCTCAGCTCCGTACTCTCCAGGTAAATCTCAGACAATGATCAAACACAGACTGTGTTCCTCAGCTCCGTCCTCTCCAGGTAAATCTCAGAAAATGATCAAACACAGACTCTGTTCCTCAGCTCCGTCCTCTGCAGGTAAATCTCAGAAAATGATCAAACACAAACTGTGTTCCTCAGCTCCGTCCTCTCCAGGTAAATCTCAGACAATGATCAAACACAAACTGTGTTCCTCAGCTCCGTCCTCTCCAGGTAAATCGCAGAAAATGATCAAACACAGACTGTGTTCCTCAGCTCCGTCCTGTCCAGGTAAATCTCACAAAATGATCAAACACAAACTGTGTTCCTCAGCTCCGTCCTCTCCAGGTAAATCTCAGAAAATGATCAAACACAGACTGTGTTCCTCAGCTCCGTCCTCTCCAGGTAAATCTCAGACAATGATCAAACACAAACTGTGTTCCTCAGCTCCGTCCTCTCCAGGTAAATCTCAGACAATGATCAAACCCAGACTGTGTTCCTCAGCTCCGTCCTGTCCAGGTAAATCTCAGACAATGATCAAACACAAACTGTGTTCCTCAGCTCCGTCCTGTCCAGGTAAATCTCAGAAAATGATCAAACACAGACTGTGTTCCTCAGCTCCGTCCTCTCCAGGTAAATCTCAGACAATGATCAAACACAAACTGTGTTCCTCAGCTCCGTCCTCTCCAGGTAAATCTCAGACAATGATCAAACACAAACTGTGTTCCTCAGCTCCGTCCTCTCCAGGTAAATCTCAGACAATGATCAAACACAAACTGGGTTCCTCAGCTCCGTCCTCTCCAGGTAAATCTCAGACAATGATCAAACACAAACTGTGTTCCTCAACTCCGTCCTCTCCAGGTAAATCTCAGACAATGATCAAACACAGACTGTGTTCCTCAGCTCCGTACTCTCCAGGTAAATCTCAGACAATGATCAAACACAGACTGTGTTCCTCAGCTCCGTCCTCTCCAGGTAAATCTCAGAAAATGATCAAACACAGACTCTGTTCCTCAGCTCCGTCCTCTCCAGGTAAATCTCAGGAAATGATCAAACACAAACTGTGTTCCTCAGCTCCGTCCTCTCCAGGTAGATCTCAGACAATGATCAAACACAAACTGTGTTCCTCAGCTCCGTCCTCTCCAGGTAAATCGCAGAAAATGATCAAACACAGACTGTGTTCCTCAGCTCCATCCTGTCCAGGTAAATCTCAGAAAATGATCAAACACAAACTGTGTTCCTCAGCTCCGTCCTCTCCAGGTAAATCTCAGAAAATGATCAAACACAGACTGTGTTCCTCAGCTCCGTACTCTCCAGGTAAATCTCAGACAATCATCAAACACAGACTGTGTTCCTCAGCTCCGTCCTCTCCAGGTAAATCTCAGAAAATGATCAAACACAGACTCTGTTCCTCAGCTCCGTCCTCTCCAGGTAAATCTCAGACAATGATCAGACACAAACTGTGTTCCTCAGCTCCGTCCTGTCCAGGTAAATCTCAGACAATGATCAAACACAAACTGTGTTCCTCAGCTCCGTCCTCTCCAGGTAAATCTCAGAAAATGATCAAACACAAACTGTGTTCCTCAGCTCCGTCCTTTCCAGGGAAATCTCAGACAATGATCAAACACAGACTGTGTTCCTCAGCTCCGTCCTCTCCAGGTAAATCTCAGAAAATGATCAAACACAAACTGTGTTCCTCAGCTCCGTCCTCTCCAGGTAAATCTCAGACAATGATCAAACACAAACTGTGTTCCTCAGCTCTGTCCTCTCCAGGTAAATCTCAGACAATGATCAAACACAAACTGTGTTCCTCAGCTCCGTCCTCTCCAGGTAAATCTCAGAAAATGATCAAACACAAACTGTGTTCCTCAGCTCCGTCCTGTCCAGGTAACTCTCAGACAATGATCAAACACAAACTGTGTTCCTCAGCTCCGTCCTCTCCTGGTAAATCTCACACAATGATCAAACACAATCTGTGTTCCTCAGCTCCGTCCTCTCCAGGTAAATCTCAGACAATGATCAAACACAAACTGTGTTCCTCAGCTCCGTCCTCTCCAGGTAAATCTCAGACAATGATCAAACACAGACTGTGTTCCTCAGCTCCGTACTCTCCAGGTAAATCTCAGACAATGATCAAACACAGACTGTGTTCCTCAGCTCCGTCCTCTCCAGGTAAATCTCAGAAAATGATCAACCACAAACTGTGTTCCTCAGCTCCGTCCTCTCCAGGTAAATCTCAGACAATGATCAAACACAAACTGTGTTCCTCAGCTCCGTCCTCTCCAGGTAAATCTCAGACAATGATCAAACACAAACTGTGTTCCTCAGCACGTCCTCTCCAGGTAAATCTCAGACAATGATCAAACACAAACTGTGTTCCTCAGCTCCGTCATCTCCAGGTAAATCTCAGACAATGATCAAACACAGACTGTGTTCCTCAGCTCCGTACTCTCCAGGTAAATCTCAGACAATGATCAAACACAGACTGTGTTCCTCAGCTCCGTCCTCTCCAGGTAAATCTCAGAAAATGATCAAACACAGACTCTGTTCCTCAGCTCCGTCCTCTCCAGGTAAATCTCAGAAAATGATCAAACACAAACTGTGTTCCTCAGCTCCGTCCTCTCCAGGTAAATCTCAGACAATGATCAAACACAAACTGTGTTTCTCAGCTCCGTCCTCTCCAGGTAAATCGCAGAAAATGATCAAACACAGACTGTGTTCCTCAGCTCCGTCCTGTCCAGGTAAATCTCAGAAAATGATCAAACACAAACTGTGTTCCTCAGCTCCGTCCTCTCCAGGTAAATCTCAGAAAATGATCAAACACAGACTGTGTTCCTCAGCTCCGTCCTCTCCAGGTAAATCTCAGACAATGATCAAATACAAACTGTGTTCCTCAGCTCCGTCCTCTCCAGGTAAATCTCAGATAATGATGAAACACAAACTGTGTTCCTCAGCTCCGTCCTCTCCAGGTAAATCTCAGACAATGATCAAACACAAACTGTGTTCATCAGCTCCGTCCTCTCCAGGTAAATCTCAGAAAATGATCAAACACAAACTGTGTTCCTCAGCTCCGTCCTCTCCAGGTAAATCTCAGAAAATGATCAAACACAAACTGTGTTCCTCAGCTCCGTCCTCTCCAGGTAAATCTCAGACAATGATCAAACACAGACTGTGTTCCTCAGCTCCGTCCTGTCCAGGTAAATCTCAGACAATGATCAAACACAAACTGTGTTCCTCAGCTCCGTCCTGTCCAGG
Organism: Hypanus sabinus; assembly: GCF_030144855.1. Classification (NCBI taxonomy): domain Eukaryota; kingdom Metazoa; phylum Chordata; class Chondrichthyes; order Myliobatiformes; family Dasyatidae; genus Hypanus; species Hypanus sabinus. Next base: position 70,662 of record NW_026781553.1, on the reverse strand, counting down.
TAAATCTCAGAAAATGATCAAACACAGACTGTGTTCCTCAGCTCAGTCCTGTCCAGGTAAATCTCAGAAAATGATCAAACACAGACTGTGTTCCTCAGCTCCGTCCTGTCCAGGTAAATCTCAGACAATGATCAAACACAGACTGTGTTCCTCAGCTCCGTCCTGTCCAGGTAAATCTCAGACAATGATCAAACACAAACTGTGTTCCTCAGCTCCGTCCTCTCCAGGTAAATCTCAGACAATGATCAAACACAAACTGTGTTCCTCAGCTCCGTCCTGTCCAGGTAAATCTCAGAAAATGATCAAACACAAACTGTGTTCCTCAGCTCCGTCCTCTCCAGGTAAATCTCAGAAAATGATCAAGCACAGACTGTGTTCCTCAGCTCCGTCCTCTCCAGGTAAATCTCAGAAAATGATCAAACACAGACTGTGTTCCTCAGCTCCGTCCTCTCCAGGTAAATCTCAGACAATGATCAAACACAAACTGTGTTCCTCAGCTCCGTCCTCTCCAGGTAAATCTCAGACAATGATCAGACACAAACTGTGTTCCTCAGCTCCGTCCTGTCCAGGTAAATCTCAGACAATGATCAAACACAAACTGTGTTCCTCAGCTCCGACCTCTCCAGGTAAATCTCAGAAAATGATCAAACACAATCTGTGTTCCTCAGCTCCGTCCTTTCCAGGGAAATCTCAGACAATGATCGAACACAGACTGTGTTCCTCAGCTCCGTCCTCTCCAGGTAAATCTCAGAAAATGATCAAACACAAACTGTGTTCCTCAGCTCCGTCCTCTCCAGGTAAATCTCAGACAATGATCAAACACAAACTGTGTTCCTCAGCTCCGTCCTCTCCAGGTAAATCTCCGACAATGATCAAACACAAACTGTGTTCCTCAGCTCCGTCCTGTCCAGGTAAATCTCAGAAAATGATCAAACACAAACTGTGTTCCTCAGCTCCGTCCTGTCCAGGTAAATCTCAGACAATGATCAAACACAAACTGTGTTCTTCTGCTCCGTCCTCTCCAGGTAAATCTCAGACAATGATCAAACACAATCTGTGTTCCTCAGCTCCGTCCTCTCCAGGTAAATCTCAGACAATGATCAAACACAAACTGTGTTCCTCAGCTCCGTCCTCTCCAGGTAAATCTCAGACAATGATCAAACACAGACTGTGTTCCTCAGCTCCGTACTCTCCAGGTAAATCTCAGACAATGATCAAACACAGACTGTGTTCCTCAGCTCCGTCCTCTCCAGGTAAATCTCAGAAAATGATCAAACACAAACTGTGTTCCTCAGCTCCGTACTCTCCAGGTAAATCTCAGACAATGATCAAACACAAACTGTGTTCCTCAGCTCCGTCCTCTCCAGGTAAATCTCAGACAATGATCAAACACAAAATGTGTTCCTCAGCTCCGTCCTCTCCAGGTAAATCTCAGACAATGATCAAACACAGACTGTGTTCCTCAGCTCCGTACTCTCCAGGTAAATCTCAGACAATGATCAAACACAGACTGTGTTCCTCAGCTCCGTCCTCTCCAGGTAAATCTCAGAAAATGATCAAACACAGACTCTGTTCCTCAGCTCCGTCCTCTCCAGGTAAATCTCAGAAAATGATCAAACACAAACTGTGTTCCTCAGCTCCCTCCTCTCCAGGTAAATCTCAGACAATGATCAAACAGAAACTGTGTTCCTCAGCTCCGACCTCTCCAGGTAAATCTCAGACAATGATCAAACACAAACTGTGTTCCTCAGCTCCGTCCTCTCCAGGTAAATCTCAGACAATGATCAAACACAGACTGTGTTCCTCAGCTCCGTCCTCTCCAGGTAAATCTCAGACAATGATCAAACACAAACTGTGTTCCTCAGCTCCGTCCTCTCCAGGTAAATCTCAGACAATGATCAAACACAAACGGTGTTCCTCAGCTCCGTCCTCTCCAGGTAAATCTCAGACAATGATCAAACACAAACTGTGTTCCTCAGCTCCGTCCTCTCCAGGTAAATCTCCGACAATGATCAAACACAAACTGTGTTCCTCAGCTCCGTCCACTCCAGGTAAATCTCAGACAATGATCAAACACAAACTCTGTTCCTCAGCTCCGTCCTCTCCAGGTAAATCTCAGACAATGATCAAACACAGACTGTGTTCCTCAGCTCCGTCCTCTCCAGGTAAATCTCAGACAATGATCAAACACAAACTGTGTTCCTCAGCTCCGTCCTCTCCAGGTAAATCGCAGAAAATGATCAAACACAGACTGTGTTCCTCAGCTCCGTCCTGTCCAGGTAAATCTCAGAAAATGATCAAACACAAACTGTGTTCCTCAGCTCCGTCCTCTCCAGGTAAATCTCAGAAAATGATCAAACACAGACTGTGTTCCTCAGCTCCGTCCTCTCCAGGTAAATCTCAGACAATGATCAAACACAAACTGTGTTCCTCAGCTCCGTCCTCTCCAGGTAAATCTCAGATAATGATGAAACACAAACTGTGTTCCTCAGCTCCGTCCTCTCCAGGTAAATCTCAGACAATGATCAAACACAAACTGTGTTCCTCAGCTCCGTCCTCTCCAGGTAAATCTCAGAAAATGATCAAACACAAACTGTGTTCATCAGCTCCGTCCTCTCCAGGTAAATCTCAGAAAATGATCAAACACAAACTGTGTTCCTCAGCTCCGTCCTCTCCAGGTAAATCTCAGAAAATGATCAAACACAAACTGTGTTCCTCAGCTCCGTCCTCTCCAGGTAAATCTCAGACAATGATCAAACACAATCTGTGTTCCTCAGCTCCGTCCTCTCCAGGTAAATCTCAGACAATGATCAAACAAAGACTGTGTTCCTCAGCTCCGTCCTGTCCAGGTAAATCTCAGACAATGATCAAACACAAACTGTGTTCCTCAGCTCCGTCCTGTCCAGGTAAATCTCAGAAAATGATCAAACACAGACTGTGTTCCTCAGCTCCGTCCTGTCCAGGTAAATCTCAGACAATGATCAAACACAGACTGTGTTCCTCAGCTCCGTCCTGTCCAGGTAAATCTCAGACAATGATCAAACACAAACTGTGTTCCTCAGCTCCGTCCTCTCCAGGTAAATCTCAGACAATGATCAAACACAAACTGTGTTCATCAGCTCCGTCCTCTCCAGGTAAATCTCAGAAAATGATCAAACACAAACTGTCTTCCTCAGCTCCGTCCTCTCCAGGTAAATCTCAGAAAATGATCAAACACAAACTGTGTTCCTCAGCTCCGTCCTCTCCAGGTAAATCTCAGACAATGATCAAACACAGACTGTGTTCCTCAGCTCCGTCCTGTCCAGGTAAATCTCAGACAATGATCAAACACAAACTGTGTTCCTCAGCACCGTCCTGTCCAGGTAAATCTCAGAAAATGATCAAACACAGACTGTGTTCCTCAGCTCAGTCCTGTCCAGGTAAATCTCAGAAAATGATCAAACACAGACTGTGTTCCTCAGCTCCTTCCTGTCCAGGTAAATCTCAGACAATGATCAAACACAGACTGTGTTCCTCAGCTCCGTCCTCTCCAGGTAAATCTCAGACAATGATCAAACACAAACTGTGTTCCTCAGCTCCGTCCTCTCCAGGTAAATCTCAGACAATGATCAAACACAAACTGTGTTCCTCAGCTCCGTCCTGTCCAGGTAAATCTCAGAAAATGATCAAACACAAACTGTGTTCCTCAGCTCCGTCCTCTCCAGGTAAATCTCAGAAAATGATCAAGCACAGACTGTGTTCCTCAGCTCCGTCCTCTCCAGGTAAATCTCAGACAATGATCAAACACAAACTGTGTTCCTCAGCTCCGTCCTCTCCAGGTAAATCTCAGACAATGATCAAACACAAACTGTGTTCCTCAGCTCCGTCCTGTCCAGGTAAATCTCAGAAAATGATCAAACACAAACTGAGTTCCTCAGCTCCGTCCTGTCCAGGTAAATCTCAGACAATGATCAAACACAAACTGTGTTCCTCAGCTCCGTCCTCTCCAGGTAAATCTCAGACAATGATCAAACACAATCTGTGTTCCTCAGCTCCGTCCTCTCCAGGTAAATCTCAGACAATGATTAAACACAAACTGTGTTCCTCAGCTCCGTCCTCTCCAGGTAAATCTCAGACAATGATCAAACACAGACTGTGTTCCTCAGCTCCGTCCTCTCCAGGTAAATCTCAGACAATGATCAAACACAGACTGTGTTCCTCAGCTCCGTCCTCTCCAGGTAAATCTCAGAAAATGATCAAACACAAACTGTGTTCCTCAGCTCCGTCCTCTCCAGGTAAATCTCAGACAATGATCAAACACAAACTGTGTTCCTCAGCTCCGTCCTCTCCAGGTAAATCTCAGACAATGATCAAACACAAACTGTGTTCCTCAGCTCCGTCCTCTCCAGGTAAATCTCAGACAATGATCAAACACAAAATGTGTTCCTCAGCTCCGTCCTCTCCAGGTAAATCTCAGACAATGATCAAACACAGACTGTGTTCCTCAGCTCCGTACTCTCCAGGTAAATCTCAGACAATGATCAAACACAGACTGTGTTCCTCAGCTCCGTCCTCTCCAGGTAAATCTCAGAAAATGATCAAACACAGACTCTGTTCCTCAGCTCCGTCCTCTCCAGGTAAATCTCAGAAAATGATCAAACACAAACTGTGTTCCTCAGCTCCGTCCTCTCCAGGTAAATCTCAGACAATGATCAAACACAGACTGTGTTCCTCAGCTCCGTCCTCTCCAGGTAAATCTCAGACAATGATCAAACACAAACTGTGTTCCTCAGCTCCGTCCTCTCCAGGTAAATCTCAGACAATGATCAAACACAAACTGTGTTCCTCAGCTCCGTCCTGTCCAGGTAAATCTCAGAAAATGATCAAACACAAACTGTGTTCCTCAGCTCCGTCCTGTCCAGGTAAATCTCAGACAATGATCAAACACAAACTGTGTTCCTCAGCTCCGTCCTGTCCAGGTAAATCTCAGAAAATGATCAAACACAAACTGTGTTCCTCAGCTCCGTCCTGTCCAGGTAAATCTCAGACAATGATCAAACACAAACTGTGTTCCTCAGCTCCGTCCTCTCCAGGTAAATCTCAGACAATGATCAAACACAATCTGTGTTCCTCAGCTCCGTCCTCTCCAGGTAAATCTCAGACAATGATTAAACACAAACTGTGTTCCTCAGCTCCGTCCTCTCCAGGTAAATCTCAGACAATGATCAAACACAGACTGTGTTCCTCAGCTCCGTCCTCTCCAGGTAAATCTCAGAAAATGATCAAACACAAACTGTGTTCCTCAGCTCCGTCCTCTCCAGGTAAATCTCAGACAATGATCAAACACAAACTGTGTTCCTCAGCTCCGTCCTCTCCAGGTAAATCTCAGACAATGATCAAACACAAACTGTGTTCCTCAGCTCCGTCCTCTCCAGGTAAATCTCAGACAATGATCAAACACAAAATGTGTTCCTCAGCTCCGTCCTCTCCAGGTAAATCTCAGACAATGATCAAACACAGACTGTGTTCCTCAGCTCCGTACTCTCCAGGTAAATCTCAGACAATGATCAAACACAGACTGTGTTCCTCAGCTCCGTCCTCTCCAGGTAAATCTCAGAAAATGATCAAACACAGACTCTGTTCCTCAGCTCCGTCCTCTCCAGGTAAATCTCAGAAAATGATCAAACACAAACTGTGTTCCTCAGCTCCGTCCTCTCCAGGTAAATCTCAGACAATGATCAAACACAGACTGTGTTCCTCAGCTCCGTCCTCTCCAGGTAAATCTCAGACAATGATCAAACACAAACTGTGTTCCTCAGCTCCGTCCTCTCCAGGTAAATCTCAGACAATGATCAAACACAAACTGTGTTCCTCAGCTCCGTCCTGTCCAGGTAAATCTCAGAAAATGATCAAACACAAACTGTGTTCCTCAGCTCCGTCCTGTCCAGGTAAATCTCAGACAATGATCAAACACAAACTGTGTTCCTCAGCTCCGTCCTGTCCAGGTAAATCTCAGACAATGATCAAACACAATCTGTGTTCCTCAGCTCCGTCCTCTCCAGGTAAATCTCAGACAATGATCAAACACAAACTGTGTTCCTCAGCTCCGTCCTCTCCAGGTAAATCTCAGACAATGATCAAACACAGACTGTGTTCCTCAGCTCCGTACTCTCCAGGTAAATCTCAGACAATGATCAAACACAGACTGTGTTCCTCAGCTCCGTCCTCTCCAGGTAAATCTCAGAAAATGATCAAACACAAACTGTGTTCCTCAGCTCCGTCCTCTCCAGGTAAATCTCAGACAATGATCAAACACAAACTGTGCTCCTCAGCTCCGTCCTCTCCAGGTAAATCTCAGACAATGATCAAACACAAACTGTGTTCCTCAGCTCCGTCCTCTCCAGGTAAATCTCAGACAATGATCAAACACAAAATGTGTTCCTCAGCTCCGTCCTCTCCAGGTAAATCTCAGACAATGATCAAACACAAACTGTGTTCCTCAGCTCCGTCCTGTCCAGGTAAATCTCAGAAAATGATCAAACACAAACTGTGTTCCTCAGCTCCGTCCTGTCCAGGTAAATCTCAGACAATGATCAAACACAAACTGTGTTCCTCAGCTCCGTCCTGTCCAGGTAAATCTCAGACAATGATCAAACACAATCTGTGTTCCTCAGCTCCGTCCTCTCCAGGTAAATCTCAGACAATGATCAAACACAAACTGTGTTACTCAGCTCCGTCCTCTCCAGGTAAATCTCAGACAATGATCAAACACAGACTGTGTTCCTCAGCTCCGTACTCTCCAGGTAAATCTCAGACAATGATCAAACACAGACTGTGTTCCTCAGCTCCGTCCTCTCCAGGTAAATCTCAGAAAATGATCAAACACAAACTGTGTTCCTCAGCTCCGTCCTCTCCAGGTAAATCTCAGACAATGATCAAACACAAACTGTGTTCCTCAGCTCCGTCCTCTCCAGGTAAATCTCAGACAATGATCAAACACAAACTGTGTTCCTCAGCTCCGTCCTCTCCAGGTAAATCTCAGACAATGATCAAACACAAAATGTGTTCCTCAGCTCCGTCCTCTCCAGGTAAATCTCAGACAATGATCAAACACAGACTGTATTCCTCAGCTCCGTACTCTCCAGGTAAATCTCAGACAATGATCAAACACAGACTGTGTTCCTCAGCTCCGTCCTCTCCAGGTAAATCTCAGAAAATGATCAAACACAGACTCTGTTCCTCAGCTCCGTCCTCTCCAGGTAAATCTCAGACAATGATCAAACACAAACTGTGTTCCTCAGCTCCGTCCTGTCCAGGTAAATCTCAGAAAATGATCAAACACAAACTGTGTTCCTCAGCTCCGTCCTGTCCAGGTAAATCTCAGACAATGATCAAACACAAACTGTGTTCCTCAGCTCCGTCCTCTCCAGGTAAATCTCAGACAATGATCAAACACAATCTGTGTTCCTCAGCTCCGTCCTCTCCAGGTAAATCTCAGACAATGATCAAACACAAACTGTGTTCCTCAGCTCCGTCCTCTCCAGGTAAGTCTCAGACAATGATCAAACACAGACTGTGTTCCTCAGCTCCGTACTCTCCAGGTAAATCTCAGACAAAGATCAAACACAGACTGTGTTCCTCAGCTCCGTCCTCTCCAGGTAAATCTCAGAAAATGATCAAACACACACTGTGTTCCTCAGCTCCGTCCTCTCCAGGTAAATCTCAGACAATGATCAAACACAAACTGTGTTCCTCAGCTCCGTCCTCTCCAGGTAAATCTCAGACAATGATCAAACACAAACTGTGTTCCTCAGCTCCGTCCTCTCCAGGTAAATCTCAGACAATGATCAAACACAAAATGTGTTCCTCAGCTCCGTCCTCTCCATGTAAATCTCAGACAATGATCAAACACAGACTGTGTTCCTCAGCTCCGTACTCTCCAGGTAAATCTCAGACAATGATCAAACACAGACTGTGTTCCTCAGCTCCGTCCTCTCCAGGTAAATCTCAGAAAATGATCAAACACAGACTCTGTTCCTCAGCTCCGTCCTCTCCAGGTAAAACTCAGACAATGATCAAACACAAACTGTGTTCCTCAGCTCCGTCCTCTCCAGGTAAATCTCAGACAATGATCAAACACAAACTGTGTTCCTCAGCTCCGTCCTCTCCAGGTAAATCTCCGACAATGATCAAACACAAACTGTGTTCCTTAGCTCCGTCCACTCCAGGTAAATCTCAGACAATGATCAAACACAAACTGTGTTCCTCAGCTCCGTCCTCTCCAGGTAAATCTCAGACAATGATCAAACACAGACTGTGTTCCTCAGCTCCGTCCTGTCCAGGTAAATCTCAGAAAATGATCAAACACAAACTGTGTTCCTCAGCTCCGTCCTCTCCAGGTAAATCTCAGACAATGATCAAACACAAACTGTGTTCCTCAGCTCCGTCCTCTCCAGGTAAATCTCAGACAATGATCAAACACAAACTGTGTTCCTCAGCTCCGTCCTCTCCAGGTAAATCTCAGACAATGATCAAACACAAAATGTGTTCCTCAGCTCCGTCCTCTCCAGGTAAATCTCAGACAATGATCAAACACAGACTGTGTTCCTCAGCTCCGTACTCTCCAGGTAAATCTCAGACAATGATCAAACACAGACTGTGTTCCTCAGCTCCGTCCTCTCCAGGTAAATCTCAGAAAATGATCAAACACAGACTCTGTTCCTCAGCTCCGTCCTCTCCAGGTAAATCTCAGAAAATGATCAAACACAAACTGTGTTCCTCAGCTCCGTCCTCTCCAGGTAAATCTCAGACAATGATCAAACAGAAACTGTGTTCCTCAGCTCCGTCCTCTCCAGGTAAATCTCAGACAATGATCAAACACAAACTGTGTTCCTCAGCTCCGTCGTCTCCAGGTAAATCTCAGACAATGATCAAACACAGACTGTGTTCCTCAGCTCCGTCCTCTCCAGGTAAATCTCAGACAATGATCAAACACAAACTGTGCTCCTCAGCTGCGTCCTCTCCAGGTAAATCTCAGACAATGATCAAACACAAACTGTGTTCCTCAGCTCCGTCCTCTCCAGGTAAATCTCAGACAATGATCAAACACAAACTGTGTTCCTCAGCTCCGTCCTCTACAGGTAAATCTCCGACAATGATCAAACACAGACTGTGTTCCTCAGCTCCGTACTCTCCAGGTAAATCTCAGACAATGATCAAACACAGACTGTGTTCCTCAGCTCCGTCCTCTCCAGGTAAATCTCAGACAATGATCAAACACAAACTGTGTTCCTCAGCTCCGTCCTCTCCAGGTAAATCTCAGACAATGATCAAACACAAACTGTGTTCCTCAGCTCCGTCCTCTCCAGGTAAATCTCAGAAAATGATCAAACACAAACTGTGTTCCTCAGCTCCGTCCTCTCCAGGTAATTCTCAGACAATGATCAAACACAAACAGTGTTCCTCAGCTCCGTCCTCTCCAGGTAAATCTCAGACAATGATCAAACACAGACTGTGTTCCTCAGCTCCGTCCTCTCCAGGTAAATCTCAGACAATGATCAAACACAAACTGTGTTCCTCAGCTCCGTCCTCTCCAGGTAAATCTCAGACAATGATCAGACACAAACTGTGTTCCTCAGCTCCGTCCTGTCCAGGTAAATCTCAGACAATGATCAAACACAAACTGTGTTCCTCAGCTCCGTCCTCTCCAGGTAAATCTCAGAAAATGATCAAACACAAACTGTGTTCCTCAGCTCCGTCCTGTCCAGGTAAATCTCAGACAATGATCAAACACAGACTGTGTTCCTCAGCTCTGTCCTCTCCAGGTAAATCTGAGACAATGATCAAACACAGACTGTGTTCCTCAGCTCCGTCCTCTCCAGGTAAATCTCAGACAATGATCAAACACAAACTGTGTTCCTCAGCTCCGTCCTCTCCAGGTAAATCTCAGACAATGATCAAACACAAACTGTGTTCCTCAGCTCCGTCCTCTCCAGGTAAATCTCAGACAATGATCAAACACAGACTGTGTTCCTCAGCTCCGTCCTCTCCAGGTAAATCTCAGACAATGATCAAACACAAACTGTGTTCCTCAGCTCCGTCCTCTCCAGGTAAATCTCAGACAATGATCAAACACAAACTGTGTTCCTCAGCTCCGTCCTCTCCAGGTAAATCTCAGACAATGATCAAACACAAACTGTGTTCCTCAGCTCCGTCCTCTCCAGGTAAATCTCAGACAATGATCAAACAGAAACTGTGTTCCTCAGCTCCGTCCTCTCCAGGTAAATCTCAGACAATGATCAAACACAAACTGTGTTCCTCAGCTCCGTCCTCTCCAGGTAAATCTCAGACAATGATCAAACACAGACTGTGTTCCTCAGCTCCGTACTCTCCAGGTAAATCTCAGACAATGATCAAACACAGACTGTGTTCCTCAGCTCCGTCCTCTCCAGGTAAATCTCAGACAATGATCAAACACAAACTGTGTTCCTCAGCTCCGTCCTCTCCAGGTAAATCTCAGACAATGATCAAACACAGACTGTGTTCCTCAGCTCCGTCCTCTCCAGGTAAATCTCAGACAATGATCAAACACAGACTGTGTTCCTCAGCTCCGTCCTCTCCAGGTAAATCTCTGAAAATGATCAAACACAAACTGTGTTCCTCAGCTCCGTCCTCTCCAGGTAAATCTCAGACAATGATCAAACACAAACTGTGTTCCTCAGCTCCGTCCTCTCCAGGTAAATCTCAGACAATGATCAAACACAAACTGTGTTCCTCAGCTCCGTCCTCTCCAGGTAAATCTCAGACAATGATCAAACACAAACTGTGTTCCTCAGCTCCGTCCTCTCCAGGTAAATCTCAGAAAATGATCAAACTCAAACTGTGTTCCTCAGCTCTGTCCTCTCCAGGTAATTCTTAGACAATGATCAAACACAGACTGTGTTCCTCAGCTCCGTCCTCTCCAGGTAAATCTCAGAAAATGATCAAACCCAGACTGTGTTCCTCAGCTCCGTCCTCTCCAGGTAAATCTCAGAAAATGATCAAACATAGACTGTGTTCCTCAGCTCTGTCCTCTCCAGGTAAATCTCAGAAAATGATCAAACACAAACTGTGTTCCTCAGCTCCGTCCTCTGCAGGTAAATCTCAGACAATGATCAAACACAAACTGTGTTCCTCAGCTCCGTCCTCTCCAGGTAAATCTCAGACAATGATCAAACACAAACTGTGTTCCTCAGCTCCGTCGTCTCCAGGTAAATCTCAGAAAATGATCAAACACAAACTGTGTTCCTCAGCTCCGTCCTCTCCAGGTAAATCTCAGACAATGATCAAACACAGACTGTGTTCCTCAGCTCCGTCCTCTCCAGTTAAATCTCAGACAATGTTCAAACACAAACTGTGTTCCTCAGCTCCGTCCTCTCCAGGTAAATCTCAGACAATGATCAAACACAAACTGTGTTCCGCAGCTCCGTCCTCTCCAGGTAAATCTCAGACAATGATCAAACACAGACTGTGTTCCTAAGCTCCGTCCTCTCCAGGTAAATCTCAGACAATGATCAAACACAAACTGTGTTCCTCAGCTCCGTCCTCTCCAGGTAAATCTCAGACAATGATCAAACACAAACTGTGTTCCTCAGCTCCGTCCTCTCCAGGTAAATCTCAGACAATGATCAAACACAAACTGTGTTCCTCAGCTCAGTACTCTCCAGGTAAATCTCAGAAAATGATCAAACACAAACTGTGTTCCTCAGCTCCGTACTCTCCAGGTAAATCTCAGACAATGATCAAACACAGACTGTGTTCCTCAGCTCCGTCCTCTCCAGGTAAATCTCAGACAATGATCAAACACAAACTGTGTTCCTCAGCTCCGTCCTCTCCAGGTAAATCTCTGACGATGATCAAACACAGACTGTGTTCCTCAGCTCCGTCCTCTCCAGGTAAATCTCAGACAATGATCAAACACAAACTGTGTTCCTCAGCTCCGTCCTCTCCAGGTAAATCTCAGACAATTATCAAACACAGACTGTGTTCCTCAGCTCCGTCCTCTCCAGGGAAATCTCAGACAATGATCAAACACAAACTGTGTTCCTCAGCTCTGTCCTCTCCAGGTAAATCTCAGACAATGATCAAACACAAACTGTGTTCATCAACTCCGTCCTCTCCAGGTAAATCTCAGAAAATGATCAAACACAAACTGTGTTCCTCAGCTCCGTCCTCTCCAGGTAAATCTCAGAAAATGATCAAACACAGACTGTGTTCCTCAGCTCCGCCCTCTCCAGGTAAATCTCAGAAAATGTTCAAACACAGACTGTGTTCCTCAGCTCCGTCCTGTCCAGGTAAATCTCAGACAATGATCAAACACAGACTGTGTTCCTCAGCTCCGTCCTCTCCAGGTAAATCTCAGAAAATGATCAAACACAAACTGTGTTCCTCAGCTCTGTCCTCTCCAGGTAAATCTTAGACAATGATCAAACACAGACTGTGTTCCTCAGCTCCGTCCTCTCCAGGTAAATCTCAGAAAATGATCAAACCCAGACTGTGTTCCTCAGCTCCGTCCTCTCCAGGTAAATCTCAGAAAATGATCAAACATAGACTGTGTTCCTCAGCTCTGTCCTCTCCAGGTAAATCTCAGAAAATGATCAAACACCAACTGTGTTCCTCAGCTCCGTCCTCTGCAGGTAAATCTCAGACAATGATCAAACACAAACTGTGTTCCTCAGCTCCGTCCTCTCCAGGTAAATCTCAGACAATGATCAAACACAAACTGTGTTCCTCAGCTCCGTACTCTCCAGGTAAATCTCAGAAAATGATCAAACACAAACTGTGTTCCTCAGCTCCGTCCTCTCCAGGTAAATCTCAGACAATGATCAAACACAGACTGTGTTCCTCAGCTCCGTCCTCTCCAGGTAAATCTCAGACAATGTTCAAACACAAACTGTGTTCCTCAGCTCCGTCCTCTCCAGGTAAATCTCTGACGATGATCAAACACAGACTGTGTTCCTCAGCTCCGTCCTCTCCAGGTAAATCTCAGACAATGATCAAACACAAACTGTGTTCCTCAGCTCCGTCCTCTCCAGGTAAATCTCAGACAATGATCAAACACAGACTGTGTTCCTCAGCTCCGTCCTCTCCAGGGAAATCTCAGACAATGATCAAACACAAACTGTGTTCCTCAGCTCCGTCCTCTGCAGGTAAATCTCAGACAATGATCAAACACAAACTGTGTTCCTCAGCTCCGTCCTCTCCAGGTAAATCTCAGACAATGATCAAACACAGAATGTGTTCCTCAGCTCCGTCCTCTCCAGGTAAATCTCAGACAATGATCAAACACAAACTGTGTTCCTCAGCTCCGTCCTCTCCAGGTAAATCTCAGACAATGATCAAACACAAACTGTGATCCTCAGCTCCGTCCTCTCCAGGTAAATCTCAGACAATGATCAAACACAAACTGTGCTCCTCAGCTCCGTCCTCTCCAGGTAAATCTCAGACAATGATCAAACACAAACTGTGTTCCTCAGCTCCGTCCTCTCCAGGTGAATCTCAGAAAATGATCAAACTCAGACTGTGTTCCTCAGCTCCGTCCTCTCCAGGTAAATCTCAGACAATGATCAAACAGAAACTGTGTTCCTCAGCTCCGTCCTCTCCAGGTAAATCTCAGAAAATGATCAAACACAAACTGTGTTCCTCAGCTCCGTCCTCTCCAGGTAAATCTCAGAAAATGATCAAACACAAACTGTGTTCCTCAGCTCCGTCCTCTCCAGGTAAATCTCAGAAAATAATCAAACACAAACTGTGTTCCTCAGCTCCGTCCTCTCCAGGTAAATCTCAGAAAATGATCAAACACAAACTGTGTTCCTCAGCTCTGTCCTCTCCAGGTAAATCTCAGACAATGATCAAACACAAACTGTGTTCCTCAGCTCCATCCTGTCCAGGTAAATCTCAGAAAATGATCAAACACAAACTGTGTTCCTCAGCTCCGTCCTCTCCAGGTAAATCTCAGAAAATTATTAAACCTAAACTGTGTTCCTCAGCTCAGTCCTCTCCAGGTAAATCTCAGAAAATGATCAAACACAAACTGTGTTCATCAGCTCCGTCCTCTCCAGGTACCTCTCAGTAAATGTTCAAACACACACTGTGTTCCTCAGCTCCGTCCTCTCCAGGTAAATCTCAGACAATGATCAAACACAAACTGTGTTCCTCAGCTCCGTCCTCTCCAGGTAAATCTCAGAAAATGATCAAACACAAACTGTGTTCCTCAGCTCCGTCCTCTCCAGGTAAATCTCAGAAAATGATCAAACACAAACTGTGTTCCTCAGCTCCGTCCTCTCCAGGTAATTCTCAGACAATGATCAAACACAGACTGTGTTCCTCAGCTCCGTCCTCTCCAGGTAAATCTCAGACAATGATCAAACACAAACTGTGTTCCTCAGCTCCGTCCTCTCCAGGTAAATCTCAGACAATGATCAGACACAAACTGTGTTCCTCAGCTCCGTCCTGTCCAGGTAAATCTCAGACAATGATCAAACACAAACTGTGTTCCTCAGCTCCGTCCTCTCCAGGTAAATCTCAGAAAATGATCAAACACAAACTGTGTTCCTCAGCTCCGTCCTGTCCAGGTAAATCTCAGACAATGATCAAACACAGACTGTGTTCCTCAGCTCTGTCCTCTCCAGGTAAATCTCAGACAATGATCAAACACAGACTGTGTTCCTCAGCTCCGTCCTCTCCAGGTAAATCTCAGACAATGATCAAACACAAACTGTGTTCCTCAGCTCCGTCCTCTCCAGGTAAATCTCAGACAATGATCAAACACAAACTGTGTTCCTCAGCTCCGTCCTCTCCAGGTAAATCTCAGACAATGATCAAACACAGACTGTGTTCCTCAGCTCCGTCCTCTCCAGGTAAATCTCAGACAATGATCAAACACAAACTGTGTTCCTCAGCTCCGTCCTCTCCAGGTAAATCTCAGACAATGATCAAACACAAACTGTGTTCCTCAGCTCCGTCCTCTCCAGGTAAATCTCAGACAATGATCAAACACAAACTGTGTTCCTCAGCTCCGTCCTCTCCAGGTAAATCTCAGACAATGATCAAACAGAAACTGTGTTCCTCAGCTCCGTCCTCTCCAGGTAAATCTCAGACAATGATCAAACACAAACTGTGTTCCTCAGCTCCGTCCTCTCCAGGTAAATCTCAGACAATGATCAAACACAGACTGTGTTCCTCAGCTCCGTACTCTCCAGGTAAATCTCAGACAATGATCAAACACAGACTGTGTTCCTCAGCTCCGTCCTCTCCAGGTAAATCTCAGACAATGATCAAACACAAACTGTGTTCCTCAGCTCCGTCCTCTCCAGGTAAATCTCAGACAATGATCAAACACAGACTGTGTTCCTCAGCTCCGTCCTCTCCAGGTAAATCTCAGACAATGATCAAACACAGACTGTGTTCCTCAGCTCCGTCCTCTCCAGGTAAATCTCTAAAAATGATCAAACACAAACTGTGTTCCTCAGCTCCGTCCTCTCCAGGTAAATCTCAGACAATGATCAAACACAAACTGTGTTCCTCAGCTCCGTCCTCTCCAGGTAAATCTCAGACAATGATCAAACACAAACTGTGTTCCTCAGCTCCGTCCTCTCCAGGTAAATCTCAGACAATGATCAAACACAAACTGTGTTCCTCAGCTCCGACCTCTCCAGGTAAATCTCAGAAAATGATCAAACTCAAACTGTGTTCCTCAGCTCTGTCCTCTCCAGGTAATTCTTAGACAATGATCAAACACAGACTGTGTTCCTCAGCTCCGTCCTCTCTAGGTAAATCTCAGAAAATGATCAAACCCAGACTGTGTTCCTCAGCTCCGTCCTCTCCAGGTAAATCTCAGAAAATGATCAAACATAGACTGTGTTCCTCAGCTCTGTCCTCTCCAGGTAAATCTCAGAAAATGATCAAACACAAACTGTGTTCCTCAGCTCCGTCCTCTGCAGGTAAATCTCAGACAATGATCAAACACAAACTGTGTTCCTCAGCTCCGTCCTCTCCAGGTAAATCTCAGACAATGATCAAACACAAACTGTGTTCCTCAGCTCCGTCCTCTCCAGGTAAATCTCAGAAAATGATCAAACACAAACTGTGTTCCTCAGCTCCGTCCTCTCCAGGTAAATCTCAGACAATGATCAAACACAGACTGTGTTCCTCAGCTCCGTCCTCTCCAGTTAAATCTCAGACAATGTTCAAACACAAACTGTGTTCCTCAGCTCCGTCCTCTCCAGGTAAATCTCAGACAATGATCAAACACAAACTGTGTTCCGCAGCTCCGTCCTCTCCAGGTAAATCTCAGACAATGATCAAACACAGACTGTGTTCCTCAGCTCCGTCCTCTCCAGGTAAATCTCAGACAATGATCAAACACAAACTGTGTTCCTCAGCTCCGTCCTCTCCAGGTAAATCTCAGACAATGATCAAACACAAACTGTGTTCCTCAGCTCCGTCCTCTCCAGGTAAATCTCAGACAATGATCAAACACAAACTGTGTTCCTCAGCTCCGTACTCTCCAGGTAAATCTCAGAAAATGATCAAACACAAACTGTGTTCCTCAGCTCCGTACTCTCCAGGTAAATCTCAGACAATGATCAAACACAGACTGTG
Organism: Hypanus sabinus; assembly: GCF_030144855.1. Classification (NCBI taxonomy): domain Eukaryota; kingdom Metazoa; phylum Chordata; class Chondrichthyes; order Myliobatiformes; family Dasyatidae; genus Hypanus; species Hypanus sabinus. Next base: position 54,042 of record NW_026781553.1, on the reverse strand, counting down.
TTCCTCAGCTCCGTCCTCTCCAGGTAAATCTCAGACAATGATCAAACACAAACTGTGTTCCTCAGCTCCGTCCTCTCCAGGTAAATCTCTGACGATGATCAAACACAGACTGTGTTCCTCAGCTCCGTCCTCTCCAGGTAAATCTCAGACAATGATCAAACACAAACTGTGTTCCTCAGCTCCGTCCTCTCCAGGTAAATCTCAGACAATTATCAAACACAGACTGTGTTCCTCAGCTCCGTCCTCTCCAGGGAAATCTCAGACAATGATCAAACACAAACTGTGTTCCTCAGCTCTGTCCTCTCCAGGTAAATCTCAGACAATGATCAAACACAAACTGTGTTCATCAACTCCGTCCTCTCCAGGTAAATCTCAGAAAATGATCAAACACAAACTGTGTTCCTCAGCTCCGTCCTCTCCAGGTAAATCTCAGAAAATGATCAAACACAGACTGTGTTCCTCAGCTCCGCCCTCTCCAGGTAAATCTCAGAAAATGTTCAAACACAGACTGTGTTCCTCAGCTCCGTCCTGTCCAGGTAAATCTCAGACAATGATCAAACACAGACTGTGTTCCTCAGCTCCGTCCTCTCCAGGTAAATCTCAGAAAATGATCAAACACAAACTGTGTTCCTCAGCTCTGTCCTCTCCAGGTAAATCTCAGACAATGATCAAACACAGACTGTGTTCCTCAGCTCCGTCCTCTCCAGGTAAATCTCAGAAAATGATCAAACCCAGACTGTGTTCCTCAGCTCCGTCCTCTCCAGGTAAATCTCAGAAAATGATCAAACATAGACTGTGTTCCTCAGCTCTGTCCTCTCCAGGTAAATCTCAGAAAATGATCAAACACCAACTGTGTTCCTCAGCTCCGTCCTCTGCAGGTAAATCTCAGACAATGATCAAACACAAACTGTGTTCCTCAGCTCCGTCCTCTCCAGGTAAATCTCAGACAATGATCAAACACAAACTGTGTTCCTCAGCTCCGTACTCTCCAGGTAAATCTCAGAAAATGATCAAACACAAACTGTGTTCCTCAGCTCCGTCCTCTCCAGGTAAATCTCAGACAATGATCAAACACAGACTGTGTTCCTCAGCTCCGTCCTCTCCAGGTAAATCTCAGACAATGTTCAAACACAAACTGTGTTCCTCAGCTCCGTCCTCTCCAGGTAAATCTCTGACGATGATCAAACACAGACTGTGTTCCTCAGCTCCGTCCTCTCCAGGTAAATCTCAGACAATGATCAAACACAAACTGTGTTCCTCAGCTCCGTCCTCTCCAGGTAAATCTCAGACAATGATCAAACACAGACTGTGTTCCTCAGCTCCGTCCTCTCCAGGGAAATCTCAGACAATGATCAAACACAAACTGTGTTCCTCAGCTCCGTCCTCTGCAGGTAAATCTCAGACAATGATCAAACACAAACTGTGTTCCTCAGCTCCGTCCTCTCCAGGTAAATCTCAGACAATGATCAAACACAGAATGTGTTCCTCAGCTCCGTCCTCTCCAGGTAAATCTCAGACAATGATCAAACACAAACTGTGTTCCTCAGCTCCGTCCTCTCCAGGTAAATCTCAGACAATGATCAAACACAAACTGTGATCCTCAGCTCCTTCCTCTCCAGGTAAATCTCAGACAATGATCAAACACAAACTGTGCTCCTCAGCTCCGTCCTCTCCAGGTAAATCTCAGACAATGATCAAACACAAACTGTGTTCCTCAGCTCCGTCCTCTCCAGGTGAATCTCAGAAAATGATCAAACTCAGACTGTGTTCCTCAGCTCCGTCCTCTCCAGGTAAATCTCAGACAATGATCAAACAGAAACTGTGTTCCTCAGCTCCGTCCTCTCCAGGTAAATCTCAGAAAATGATCAAACACAAACTGTGTTCCTCAGCTCCGTCCTCTCCAGGTAAATCTCAGAAAATGATCAAACACAAACTGTGTTCCTCAGCTCCGTCCTCTCCAGGTAAATCTCAGAAAATAATCAAACACAAACTGTGTTCCTCAGCTCCGTCCTCTCCAGGTAAATCTCAGAAAATGATCAAACACAAACTGTGTTCCTCAGCTCTGTCCTCTCCAGGTAAATCTCAGACAATGATCAAACACAAACTGTGTTCCTCAGCTCCATCCTGTCCAGGTAAATCTCAGAAAATGATCAAACACAAACTGTGTTCCTCAGCTCCGTCCTCTCCAGGTAAATCTCAGAAAATTATTAAACCTAAACTGTGTTCCTCAGCTCAGTCCTCTCCAGGTAAATCTCAGAAAATGATCAAACACAAACTGTGTTCATCAGCTCCGTCCTCTCCAGGTAACTCTCAGTAAATGTTCAAACACACACTGTGTTCCTCAGCTCCGTCCTCTCCAGGTAAATCTCAGACAATGATCAAACACAAACTGTGTTCCTCAGCTCCGTCCTCTCCAGGTAAATCTCAGAAAATGATCAAACACAAACTGTGTTCCTCAGCTCCGTCCTCTCCAGGTAAATCTCAGAAAATGATCAAACACAAACTGTGTTCCTCAGCTCCGTCCTCTCCAGGTAATTCTCAGACAATGATCAAACACAGACTGTGTTCCTCAGCTCCGTCCTCTCCAGGTAAATCTCAGACAATGATCAAACACAAACTGTGTTCCTCAGCTCCGTCCTCTCCAGGTAAATCTCAGACAATGATCAGACACAAACTGTGTTCCTCAGCTCCGTCCTGTCCAGGTAAATCTCAGACAATGATCAAACACAAACTGTGTTCCTCAGCTCCGTCCTCTCCAGGTAAATCTCAGAAAATGATCAAACACAAACTGTGTTCCTCAGCTCCGTCCTGTCCAGGTAAATCTCAGACAATGATCAAACACAGACTGTGTTCCTCAGCTCTGTCCTCTCCAGGTAAATCTCAGACAATGATCAAACACAGACTGTGTTCCTCAGCTCCGTCCTCTCCAGGTAAATCTCAGACAATGATCAAACACAAACTGTGTTCCTCAGCTCCGTCCTCTCCAGGTAAATCTCAGACAATGATCAAACACAAACTGTGTTCCTCAGCTCCGTCCTCTCCAGGTAAATCTCAGACAATGATCAAACACAGACTGTGTTCCTCAGCTCCGTCCTCTCCAGGTAAATCTCAGACAATGATCAAACACAAACTGTGTTCCTCAGCTCCGTCCTCTCCAGGTAAATCTCAGACAATGATCAAACACAAACTGTGTTCCTCAGCTCCGTCCTCTCCAGGTAAATCTCAGACAATGATCAAACACAAACTGTGTTCCTCAGCTCCGTCCTCTCCAGGTAAATCTCAGACAATGATCAAACAGAAACTGTGTTCCTCAGCTCCGTCCTCTCCAGGTAAATCTCAGACAATGATCAAACACAAACTGTGTTCCTCAGCTCCGTCCTCTCCAGGTAAATCTCAGACAATGATCAAACACAGACTGTGTTCCTCAGCTCCGTACTCTCCAGGTAAATCTCAGACAATGATCAAACACAGACTGTGTTCCTCAGCTCCGTCCTCTCCAGGTAAATCTCAGACAATGATCAAACACAAACTGTGTTCCTCAGCTCCGTCCTCTCCAGGTAAATCTCAGACAATGATCAAACACAGACTGTGTTCCTCAGCTCCGTCCTCTCCAGGTAAATCTCAGACAATGATCAAACACAGACTGTGTTCCTCAGCTCCGTCCTCTCCAGGTAAATCTCTGAAAATGATCAAACACAAACTGTGTTCCTCAGCTCCGTCCTCTCCAGGTAAATCTCAGACAATGATCAAACACAAACTGTGTTCCTCAGCTCCGTCCTCTCCAGGTAAATCTCAGACAATGATCAAACACAAACTGTGTTCCTCAGCTCCGTCCTCTCCAGGTAAATCTCAGACAATGATCAAACACAAACTGTGTTCCTCAGCTCCGTCCTCTCCAGGTAAATCTCAGAAAATGATCAAACTCAAACTGTGTTCCTCAGCTCTGTCCTCTCCAGGTAATTCTTAGACAATGATCAAACACAGACTGTGTTCCTCAGCTCCGTCCTCTCTAGGTAAATCTCAGAAAATGATCAAACCCAGACTGTGTTCCTCAGCTCCGTCCTCTCCAGGTAAATCTCAGAAAATGATCAAACATAGACTGTGTTCCTCAGCTCTGTCCTCTCCAGGTAAATCTCAGAAAATGATCAAACACAAACTGTGTTCCTCAGCTCCGTCCTCTGCAGGTAAATCTCAGACAATGATCAAACACAAACTGTGTTCCTCAGCTCCGTCCTCTCCAGGTAAATCTCAGACAATGATCAAACACAAACTGTGTTCCTCAGCTCCGTCCTCTCCAGGTAAATCTCAGAAAATGATCAAACACAAACTGTGTTCCTCAGCTCCGTCCTCTCCAGGTAAATCTCAGACAATGATCAAACACAGACTGTGTTCCTCAGCTCCGTCCTCTCCAGTTAAATCTCAGACAATGTTCAAACACAAACTGTGTTCCTCAGCTCCGTCCTCTCCAGGTAAATCTCAGACAATGATCAAACACAAACTGTGTTCCGCAGCTCCGTCCTCTCCAGGTAAATCTCAGACAATGATCAAACACAGACTGTGTTCCTCAGCTCCGTCCTCTCCAGGTAAATCTCAGACAATGATCAAACACAAACTGTGTTCCTCAGCTCCGTCCTCTCCAGGTAAATCTCAGACAATGATCAAACACAAACTGTGTTCCTCAGCTCCGTCCTCTCCAGGTAAATCTCAGACAATGATCAAACACAAACTGTGTTCCTCAGCTCCGTACTCTCCAGGTAAATCTCAGAAAATGATCAAACACAAACTGTGTTCCTCAGCTCCGTACTCTCCAGGTAAATCTCAGACAATGATCAAACACAGACTGTGTTCCTCAGCTCCGTCCTCTCCAGGTAAATCTCAGACAATGATCAAACACAAACTGTGTTCCTCAGCTCCGTCCTCTCCAGGTAAATCTCTGACGATGATCAAACACAGACTGTGTTCCTCAGCTCCGTCCTCTCCAGGTAAATCTCAGACAATGATCAAACACAAACTGTGTTCCTCAGCTCCGTCCTCTCCAGGTAAATCTCAGACAATTATCAAACACAGACTGTGTTCCTCAGCTCCGTCCTCTCCAGGGAAATCTCAGACAATGATCAAACACAAACTGTGTTCCTCAGCTCTGTCCTCTCCAGGTAAATCTCAGACAATGATCAAACACAAACTGTGTTCATCAACTCCGTCCTCTCCAGGTAAATCTCAGAAAATGATCAAACACAAACTGTGTTCCTCAGCTCCGTCCTCTCCAGGTAAATCTCAGAAAATGATCAAACACAGACTGTGTTCCTCAGCTCCGCCCTCTCCAGGTAAATCTCAGAAAATGTTCAAACACAGACTGTGTTCCTCAGCTCCGTCCTGTCCAGGTAAATCTCAGACAATGATCAAACACAGACTGTGTTCCTCAGCTCCGTCCTCTCCAGGTAAATCTCAGAAAATGATCAAACACAAACTGTGTTCCTCAGCTCTGTCCTCTCCAGGTAAATCTCAGACAATGATCAAACACAGACTGTGTTCCTCAGCTCCGTCCTCTCCAGGTAAATCTCAGAAAATGATCAAACCCAGACTGTGTTCCTCAGCTCCGTCCTCTCCAGGTAAATCTCAGAAAATGATCAAACATAGACTGTGTTCCTCAGCTCTGTCCTCTCCAGGTAAATCTCAGAAAATGATCAAACACCAACTGTGTTCCTCAGCTCCGTCCTCTGCAGGTAAATCTCAGACAATGATCAAACACAAACTGTGTTCCTCAGCTCCGTCCTCTCCAGGTAAATCTCAGACAATGATCAAACACAAACTGTGTTCCTCAGCTCCGTACTCTCCAGGTAAATCTCAGAAAATGATCAAACACAAACTGTGTTCCTCAGCTCCGTCCTCTCCAGGTAAATCTCAGACAATGATCAAACACAGACTGTGTTCCTCAGCTCCGTCCTCTCCAGGTAAATCTCAGACAATGTTCAAACACAAACTGTGTTCCTCAGCTCCGTCCTCTCCAGGTAAATCTCTGACGATGATCAAACACAGACTGTGTTCCTCAGCTCCGTCCTCTCCAGGTAAATCTCAGACAATGATCAAACACAAACTGTGTTCCTCAGCTCCGTCCTCTCCAGGTAAATCTCAGACAATGATCAAACACAGACTGTGTTCCTCAGCTCCGTCCTCTCCAGGGAAATCTCAGACAATGATCAAACACAAACTGTGTTCCTCAGCTCCGTCCTCTGCAGGTAAATCTCAGACAATGATCAAACACAAACTGTGTTCCTCAGCTCCGTCCTCTCCAGGTAAATCTCAGACAATGATCAAACACAGAATGTGTTCCTCAGCTCCGTCCTCTCCAGGTAAATCTCAGACAATGATCAAACACAAACTGTGTTCCTCAGCTCCGTCCTCTCCAGGTAAATCTCAGACAATGATCAAACACAAACTGTGATCCTCAGCTCCGTCCTCTCCAGGTAAATCTCAGACAATGATCAAACACAAACTGTGCTCCTCAGCTCCGTCCTCTCCAGGTAAATCTCAGACAATGATCA